>NW_021175982.1:0-2045 GCF_002162155.2 Triticum dicoccoides
GATCCGACTACGAACGTGCGAGGACGTCGCGCCTTAGCAATCGCTAAACCAACTCCGAGAGGTTATTGACCACGCCAGAGCACGATCAACCTGACCACGAGGGTCTGTTTCCTGCGAGCAAACAAAGAACAAGCAAGAAACTGAGATTGCAATCTGGATATTGCGAATATAAGATGAAAGCTTTATTGATCAAGGTGGGGTTCTGTGACGCCTTTGTCTGGCCGTTGAACACAAACGAAGTACGCGAAGTTGCAGCTATGGCGAACTTTTAATCTAAACAAAACCCAAGGAAAAGCTACTAGATGGATCTACTTATATAGGAGCAAGGGGTGGCGGCCAAGGAGGTGGGAGGACGTCCCAAGGCAGCCTAAAACTAAATCTAGGTCGTACAAGACCAATGGGCCCAAGTGGAGGTGATGTAACACCTTTGGACTTGCAGTTTGACTCGGATTCTGCTGCAGCATCAGATTGTTTCGTCCAGAACTCAACGCTCCGGACGAATTTGGAGGTGATTCCAATTGGGTTGGAAAGTGCACGAAATCTAGTTTCCAACAAAAAAAAATCACCCAATTCGGAGTCCGTACGAAAAACTTGTGTGCGTTTTGAGTCAGGTATGTCTGTGCAGTCCGAATCTGAATCCAGAACGTGAGAGACTTGGACTCTATCTTCTCTTGGGCCAAAAGTGACGTGAGAGAACTTTTTGGACAGCAAATAAACATCTCTTTCTTCCTTATCTTCATATGTGGATTGTACAAATGTCCCATACACCTGCAATTAGACAAAACACAAAAGTGTGTGAAGTATTTTTGTTCTGGATGACATAAATAGATTATTGAATAGTTTGCACTAGAAATCACCTGACAAATATGCATATATGCAATATTTTTGGTCATATCCAAGGTAGTCATGTCCTCATCACCGCTACCACCACCGCTGCCATATACCACCACCATATATCCACCACCAATCCGAGTTCTTTGCTTATTAGGTTTGTTTTCGGGATCCATCTAGATTCCGATTCGTGTTTCCTTGCCGGAGTAGGTTTCGGAAAAAAAAAGAGTCGGGTAGCCACGCTCCGTTTAGGCCCAAAATTTTTCGAAAACGCATTTTTCGAAAAATTTTCTGGCTATCCTATTTTTAGGTGTTTCTGAGTGTTTTGAGACAGGTGCCATTATAGGAAGTTTTTTTTGACCCGTTTCCAGTTTTTGGGTCCGGGCAGTCGAAAAAAAAAATTCGAAAAAAAAAATTTCATGCCCATCCTGTCAGTTTGACCTAGGAAGAGTTTTGAGACACTCGCCATTATAGTGCTTTTTGGCAAAAAAATAAATAAAAAAAAGCAGCGCAAAAAAAAAGAGAGCGAAAAGAAAAACTTTCAGAGTGTGCTTTTCCCTTGTTTACGTGCCGCGCCGTGATTTTGTTGGTGTTCTAGGCTCGCGTCTCTAGCACAGTCTAGCCTAGGACCAGCACAGTACCGTCGTTGAGCGTTTATTCAACTTTGCATCTCTGAATTGATTATTGCTGACCCTTTTTGCTAGCATACTATAAGCCTTCCCAGCTCCACATACATCTACGTCGTATGTTTGACTCTCCCTGGTAATCGCTCTATCCAAGCTTTGAGAGTTTTTGACTACAACGGTTGCCGATCACCGCCTGCTGCTGGGTAAGAACTGGTAAGAATTTGAGATTTGCTTGACGGATTTGTGATACACCACCACCACTTCTTAGTAGTCTGTAGGATCATATTCTTGTGTGTTTCTATTGCTGCTAACCATGCCAGGATCACAAGCCGACGAGATTGACTGGGAGAACTTATCGAACAAGGAGCTTCATGATAAGTTTCAGCAAATGATGACTGAACAGGTGCAAGATGTGCTGAACAATTTTGAAGAGGCTATGGAGAAGATTACTGGCCTTGAGAAGACGTTCGAAACAAAGCTCGATAACAGATTTAATGAACTACTTGCGCGTCTTCCACCACCGGCTGCACCTGTCGCACCTCTGCAACAACAACAACTACGCCCCCTTCCGAATCAGTATGGACGAGC
>NW_021175983.1:0-1105 GCF_002162155.2 Triticum dicoccoides
AACTTGTCGAAAAACATCTTAACGACAAGTCGAGCTTTCTCAATGGTGACACTTACCATCATTGTCTGTCTTCCTTTCAAAATCCATATGTACCTAACAGCCTTACGACCATCAAGTAGTTCTTCCAAAGTCTACACTTTGTTTTCATACATGGATCCTCTCTCGGGTTTTATGGCCTTGAGCCATTTATCGGAATCCGGGCCCACCATCGCTTCTCCATAGCTCGTAGGTTCATTGTTGTCTAGCAACATGACTTCCAAGACAGGATTACGTACCACTCTGAAGTAGTACACATCCTTGTCATCCCACGAGGTTTGGTAGTGACTCGATCCGAAGTTTCATGATCACTATCATAAGCTTCCACTTCAGTTGGTGTACGTGCCACAGGAACAACTTCCTGTGCCCTGCTACACACTTGTTGAAGTGACGGTTCAATAACCTCATCAAGTCTCCACCATCCTCCCACTCAAATCTTTCGAGAGAAACCTTTCCTCGAGAAAGGACCCGATTCTAGAAACAATCCATATTGCTTTCGGATCTGAATTAGGAGGTATACCCAACTGTTTTGGGTTTCCTATGAAGATGCATTTTATCCGCTTTGGCTTCGAGCTTAATCCTGAAACTTTTTCACATAAGCGTCGCAGCCCCAAACCTTTAAGAAACGACAACTTAGGTTTCTCTAAACCATAATTCATACGGTGTCATCTCATCGGAATTACGTGGTGCCCTATTTAAAGTGAATGTGGTTGTCTTTAATGCCTAACCCATAAACTATCGTGGCAGTTCGATAAGAGACATCATGGTATGCATCATATCCAATAGGGTGCAACTATGATGTTCGGACACACCATCACACTATGGTGTTCCAGGCGGTATTAATTGTGAAACAATTTCCACAATGTCTTAATTGTGTGCCAAAACTCGTAACTCAGATACTCATCTCTATGATCATATCATAGACATTTTATCCTCTTGTCACAATGATCTTCTACTTCACTCTGAAATTACTTGAACCATTCAATAATTCAGACTTGTGTTTCATCAAGTAAATATTCTCAACATCTACTCGAATCATCTGTGAAGTAAGAACATAACGATATTCACT
>NW_021175984.1:0-1629 GCF_002162155.2 Triticum dicoccoides
CAGTATTTGATACTAGTTCAGTTGCTAAGATTAGTAACTCGAAACGGGAGTTGCAGAATAAACAGAGACTAGTTAAGGGTGAAGTGACGATGTGTGTTGGAAGTGGTTCCAAGATTGATATGATCATCATCGCACACTCCCTATAATTTCGGGATTAGTGTTGAACCTAAATAAGTGTTATTTGGTGTTTGCGTTGAGCATGAATATGATTTGATCATGTTTATTGTAATACGGTTATTCATTTAAGTAAGAGAATAAATTGTTGTTCTGTTTACATGAATAAAACCTTATATGGTTACACACCCAATGAAAATAGTTCATTGGATCTCGATCGTAGTGATACACATAATCATAGTATTGAAACCAAAAGATGCAAAGTTAATAATTATAGTGCAACTTATTTGTAGCACTGCCGTTTAGGTCATATTGGTGTAAAGCGCATGAAGAAACTCCATGCTGATGGGCTTTTGGAATCACTTGATTATGAATCAGTTGATGCTTGTGAACCATGCCTCATGGGCAAGATGACTAAGACTCTGTTCTTCGGAACAATGGAGCGAGCAACAGATTTGTTGGAAATCATACATACTGATGTATGTGGTCCGATGAATATTGAGGCTCGCGACAGGTATCATTATTTTCTGATCTTCACAGATGATTTGAGCAGATATGAGTATATCTACTTGATGAAACATAAGTCTGAAACATTTGAAAAGTTCAAAAAATCTCAGAGTGAAGTGAAAAATCATCGTAACAAGAAAATAAAGTTTCTATGATCTGATCGTAGAGAAGAGTATTTGAGTTACGAGTTTGGCCTTCAGTTAAAAACAATGTGAAATAGTTTCACTACTCACGCCACAAGGAACACCATAGTGTAATGGTGTGTCCGAACGTCATAACCGTACTTTATCAGATATAGTGTGATCTATGATGTCTCTTACCGATCTACCACTATCGTTTTGGGGTTATGCATTAGAGACAGCTGCATTCACGTTAAAAAGGGGCACCATCTAAGTCCGTTGAGACGACACAATCTGAACTGTGGTTTAGCAAGAAACCAAAGTAGTCGTTTCTTAAAGTTTGGGGTTGTGATGCTTATGTGAAAAAGTTTCATCCTGATAAGCTCAAAACCAAATCGGAGAAATATGTCTTCATAGGATACCCAAAAGGAGACTGTTGGGTACACCTTCTATCACAGATCCTAAGGCAAGACATTCGTTGCTTATAATGGATACTTTCTAGAGAAGGAGTTTCTCTCGAAAGAAGTGAGTGGGAGGAAAGTAGAACTTGATAAGGTAATTGTACCTTCTCCTTTATTGGAAAGTAGTTCATCACAGAAATCTGTTCTTGTGACTCCTACACCAATTAGTGAGGAAGCTAATGATAATGATCATGAAACTTCGGATCAAGTTACTACCGAATCTCGTAGGTAAACCAGAGTGAAATCCGCACGAGAGTGGTACGGTAATCCTGTTCTGGAGGTCATGTTACTTGACCATGACGAACCTACGAACTATGAGGAAGCGATGATGAGCCCAAATTCCGCGAAATGGTTTGAGGCCATGAAATCTGAGATATGATCCGTGTATGAGAACAAAGTATGGACTTTGATGGATTTGCCCAATGATC
>NW_021175985.1:0-767 GCF_002162155.2 Triticum dicoccoides
GAGCGATTTCCATGGTTGTCGAACTCCAAGGTGTACTTACGTGTTGGTCATCAACACTCGCAGTTTTGGTTGATTCTGGCCCGTTTCATGGACTATTGCTCACTGTTTTGGGGTCCCGGAGTGATTTCCATGGTTGTCGAACCCCGGGTGCGTTTACGTGCCTATCATCAACACTCGTGGTTTTGGCCGATGCTGGCCCGTTTCATGGACTATTACTCACCGTTTTTGGGTCCCAAAGCGATTCTCGTTTCATGGACTATTACTCGCGGTTTCGTGCATTATTACTCAGCGTTTTGGGGACCCAGAGCAATTTTCATGATTGATGAACCCCGGGGTGCGTTTATGTGTTCATCATCAACACTCACAGCTTTGGCCAAATCTGACCCGTTGCGCGGACTATTACTCATCGTTTTCGGGTCCCGAAGCGATTTCCATAGTTGTTGAACCCCAAGGTGTGCTTACGTGTTGGTCATCAACACTCGCAGTTTTGGCTGATTCTGGCCCGTTTCATGCACTATTACTCACCGTTTTGGGGTCCCAAAGCGATTGTCGTTTCATGGACTATTACTCACCGTTTTGGGGTCCCAAAGCGATTCTCGTTTCATGGACTATTACTCGCGGTTTCGTGCATTATTACTCAGCGTTTTGGGGACCCATAGCGATTTCCACGATTGATGAACCCCGGGGTGCGTTTCATGGACTATTACTCACCGTTTTGGGGTCCCAAAGCGATTTCCATGGTTGTTGAACTCCAAGGTATGCTTACG
>NW_021175986.1:0-1247 GCF_002162155.2 Triticum dicoccoides
GGGAGGGGTGGCCCCTCCCGGTGGACCCCCGGAACCCTTCCGGTGGCCCCGGTACAATACCGGTATGACCCCGAAACTTCCCGGTGTCCGTTTGACAACTTCCCATATATAAATCTTTACCTCCGGACCATTCCGGATCTCCTCGTGACGTCCAGGATCCCATCCGGGACTCCGAACAACATTCGGTAGTCACATACTAGTCTTCCTAATAACCCTAGCGTCACCGAACCTTAAGTGTGTAGACCCTACGGGTTCGGGAGACATGCAGACATGACCGAGACGCTCTCAGTCAATAACCAACAGCGGGATCTGGATACCCATGATGGCTCCCACATGCTCCTCGATGTTGTCATCGGATGAACCACTATGTCAAGGATTCGATCAAACCCTGTATGCAATTCCCTTTGTCAATCGGTACATTACTTGCCCGAGACTCGATCGTCGGTATCCCAATACCTTGTTCAGTCTCGTTACCGGCAAGTCACTTTACTCGTACCGTAATGCATGATCCCGTGTCCAACACCTTGGTCACATTGAGCTCATTATGATGATGCATTACCGAGTGGGCCCAGAGATACCTCTCCGTCATACGGAGTGACAAATTCCAGTCTCGATCCATGTCAACCCAACAGCTACTTTCGGAGATACCTGTAATGCACCTTTATAGTCACCCAGTTACGTTGTGACATTTGATACACCCAAGGCACTCTTACGGTATCCGGGAGTTACACGATCTCATGGTCGAAGGAAGAGATACTTGACACTGGCAAAGCTCTAGCAAAATGAACTACACGATCTTTTATGCTATGCTTAAGATTGGGTCTTGTCCATCACATCATTCTCCTAATGATGTGATCCCGTTATCAACGACATCCAATGTCCATAGTCAGGAAACAATGACTATCTGTTGATCACAACGAGCTGGTCAACTAGAGGCTCACCAGGGACATATTGTGGTCTAAGTATTCACACGTGTATTACGATTTCCGGATAATACAGTTATAGCATGAATAAAAGACATTTATCATGAACATTGAAATATAATAATACTTTTATTATTGCCTCTAGGGCATATTTCCAACAGTCTCCCACTTGCACTAGAGTCACCAATCTAGTTACATTGTGATGAATCGAACACCCATAGAGTTCTGGTGTTGATCATGTTTTGCACGCGAGAGAGGTTTAGTCAGCGGATCTGCGACATTCAGATCCGTGTGCACTTTGCAAATCTCTATGTCTCCATCTTG
>NW_021175987.1:0-1410 GCF_002162155.2 Triticum dicoccoides
TCGAGGGCGGAGCGCGTCGACGTCGAGCTCGCTCTCCCTGCGCCCATGAGCCCGGACTACCAGGTCCGCCACGTGCCGAAGCCAGTCCTGCCGTTGGGCTCTGACATCTTGGATGACGACGTGGACAAGGTACTGCTCATCCCTGATGACCATGAGGAGGGCGAGGAGGATGTCGTGCAGATGGTAGAGCCGGTCGCCGTCGAGGGTGGCAAGACAATGCCCATTGAGGGAGTTCCAGACTAGGGGGTGTCCGGATAGCCGAACTATCATCATCGGCCGGACTCCAAGACTATGAATATACAAGATCGAAGACTTCGTCCCGTGTCCGGATGGGACTTTCCTTGGCGTGGAAGGCAAGCTTGGCAATACGGATATGTAGATTTCCTACCATTGTAACCGACTCTGTGTAACCCTAGCCCTCTCCGGTGTCTATATAAACCGGATGGCTTTAGTCCATAGGACGAACAACAATCATACCATAGGCTAGCTTCTAGGGTTTAGCCTCCTTGATCTCGTGGTAGATCCACTCTTGTAACACACATCATCAATATTAATGAAGCAGGACATAGGGTTTTACCTCCATCAAGAGGGCCCGAACCTGGGTAAAACATCGTGTCCCTTGTCTCCTGTTACCATCCGCCTAGAGGCACAGTTCGGGACCCCCTACCCGAGATCCGCCGGTTTTGACACCGACATTGGTGCTTTCATTGAGAGTTCCTCTGTGTCGTCACCGATAGGGTCGATGGCTTCTTCGACCATCATCAACGACGTAGTCCAGGGTAAGACCTTTCTCCCCGGACAGATCTTCGTATTAGGCGGCTTTGCACTGCGGGCCAATTCGCTTGGCCATCTGGAGCAGATCGAAAGCTACGCCCTTGGCCGTCAGGTCAGATTTGGAAGTTTGAACTTCACGGATGACATCCGCGGGGACTTGATCCTCGATGGAGTCGAGCCACAGCCGAGCGTGCCACACTGTCACGGCGAGCATAATTTAGCTCTGCAGCCGGACAGTGCCCTGGAGGCCGCACTCGAACCCGCTCCGATCTTCAATTCGGAGCTGGCTGCACAGATCGGGGACGGATGGCTAGACACCGCCTCGGGGGCTGCAACCTCTACGGTGATAGAGCCGAACACTGATCTTGTCCCTCATAAAGCTCGTGACTCCGAGGTGCCGGACTCCTCGCCGGACTCCGAGCCTCCCGCGCCCCCTCCGATCGAATCTGATTGGGCGTCGATCATGGAGTTCACAACAACGGACATCTTTCAACACTCACCTTTCGGCGACATCTTGAGTTCGCTAAAGTGTCTCTCGTTATCAGGAGAGCCCTGGCCGGACTGCGGTCAGGATGGTGGGGATGCGGACGACGAAGAAATTCAAAGGCCACCCACCACCCACTTGGTAGCCACTGT
>NW_021175988.1:0-1426 GCF_002162155.2 Triticum dicoccoides
CATCGCCAGGTTTGGCGAAGATGATGGTGGCCAAACCGCCTCTCAGGCAGAGGAGTGTGGGCGGGGATGTGGAGTCATCAAAAGCTGCGGCATTGATCGCCCTAGGAATAGTGCCCAGGGGATTCTGAAACAAGACGGTGTGGTGATCCAGGGGGACGGCCGAAACGAGGCTCGAGATTGCCGGGAACTCGGTGAGGGCGTTGGTGAGTGGGTCGAGGAGGCGGGTGGTCGTGGTGGGCTTGTGGAAGAGGACGAGGAGGCCGTCGACGTCGCAGATGTGGCAGTGGGTGGAGATGGCCGGGAGGTGGACACCGAGAGAGGCCGCAGTGGCCAAGTTGAGGAGGCGGCGGTGGGGCTCGGGGTCAGGAATGATGGAGAGCACCATCCAGTTGCGGGGGCGGAAGCGGCTGTCAAGGAGGCCTGCTGTGCGCGGGTCGGCGATGAGTCCGCGCCACGTCCTGCACACAGCGCGGAAGCGGAGATACTCGGCCACGTCGAGGGAGAGCAGCCGGTCAGAGATCTCCTCAACGAGGTCCGGAGGAAGCAGGTTGGCCCAATCCCTCCATTCTACGAGGAGGCAAAGCCGCCGACGCCGCGCTCGTGTCATCATCCCTCGAGATCCGTCGCCACCACAGGGGGGACGGCGAGGCTCCGGCGCAGCGACAGTTGCCTCGTCATCTAGGCTGCACGTATGAGCAAGTAACGGCAAGGGGTCGGACGTCGGCAGCCTAGAGCGCTGGCTTGACGGCGGCGGTGGAACAGGAGGGAGAGCGGGAGGCAGCGGGTTAGGTTTAGGTCGCGAGTGGCTGCGGGCCGAAGGATTAGTAAGTGACTACTCTCTCGATTCTCGAAGTTTCTAGTTCGGCTGCGCACGCATCCCCCGCTCCACTGCGCGCCCTTCTGGGCCGGTCCATGTGGGGCGCGGTTTACTTTTTTCGAGATTCCAAAATGAATTGTGATTTTCAAAAAACGTTCACAGATTCAAAAACAGTTCTTGAAATCAAAAAAATGTTTGATATTTCATAAAGAATGAACTTTTTTTACTTTTGATTGTACTTCTTTTTTTGATGAACAAAAATTTTTATGAGCATTTTTCAATAGTGATGAACATTATTTGGTATTTGATGAATACATTTTGAATCCAATGAACATTTGTTCAACTTTATGAAAAATATATTGTATTCTAGAACATTTTTTGACAAAATAGATGAGCAAATTTTGAATTGGGTGAAAATATTTAATAGAGATTTCGCATTTGATGCACATTTAATTAATTCAATGAACAAAATTTGAATTTGACAAACATTTTTTTAATCCGATGAACAAAAAGTGTTCGCAGATTTGAAACGAAAATTCGCAAGAAAAGGTGAAAAGGAAAAAAAGAAAAAGGAGAAAGAAAAAGTAAAACAGAAAAGAAAAGAAAAAA
>NW_021175989.1:0-1680 GCF_002162155.2 Triticum dicoccoides
GCCAAAAATGTGAGTGTTGATGACCGACATGTAAAAGCGCCCCAGGGTTCGTATGTCGTGGAAATCACTTTGGGACCTGAAAACAGTGAGTAATAATCCATGAAACGGGCCAGAATCAGCCAAAATTGTGTGTTGATGACCGTCGCATAAACGCACCCTGGGGTTTTCCAATCGTGGAAATCACTCCGGATCCCAAGACAGTGATTAATAGTCCACAAAACGGGCCAGAATCGGCTAAAATTGCGAGTGTTGATGACCTACATGTAATCACACCCTGGGCTTTGTCAATCATGGAAATCACTCTGGGACCCCAAAGAGTCAGTTACAGTCCACGAAACGGGCCAGAATCGGCCAAAATTGCGAGTGTTGTTGACCAAAACGTAATCGCACCCTGGGGTTCAACAACTATGGAAATAACTTTGGGGCCCCAAAACGGTGAGTAATAGTCCATGAAAACGGCCAGAATTGGACAAAACTGTGAGTGTTGACGATGCACACGTAAACACACCCCGGGGATCGTCAATCGAGGAACTCACTTTGGGAAACCAAAACAGTGAGTAATAGTCCAGGAAATGAGCCAGAATTGGCCAAAATTACGAGTGTTGATGACCGACACATAAGCGCAGCTTGGGCTTCAATAACTATGGAAACCGCTTTGGGACCCCAAAATGGTGAGTAATAGTCAACAAAATGGGTCAAAATTGGACAAAACTGTGAGGGTTGACGACGGACACGTAAATGCACCCCGAGAATCGTCAATCATGGAAATCACTCTGGGGCCCCAAAACGGTGAGTAATAGTGCACGAAACGGACCAGAATCAGCCAAAAATGTGAGTGTTGATGACCGACATGTAAAAGCGCCGCAGGGTTCGTATGTCGTGGAAATCACTTTGGGACCTGAAAACAGTGAGTAATAATCCATGAAACGGGCCAGAATCAGCCAAAATTGTGTGTTGATGACCGTCGCATAAACGCACCCTGGGGTTTTCCAATCGTGGAAATCACTCCGGATCCCAAAACAGTGATTAATAGTCCACAAAACGGGCCAGAATCGGCTAAAATTGCGAGTGTTGATGACCTACACGTAATCACACCCTGGGCTTCGTCAATCATGGAAATCACTCTGGGACCCCAAACAGTCAGTTACAGTCCACGAAACGGGCCAGAATCGGCCAAAATTGCGAGTGTTGTTGACCACAACGTAATCGCACCCTGGGTTCAACAACTATGGAAATAACTTCGGGGCCCCAAAACGTTGAGTAATAGTCCATGAAAACGGCCAGAATTGGACAAAACTGTGAGTGTTGACGACGCACACGTAAACACACCCCGGGGATCGTCAATCGAGGAACTCACTTTGGGAAACCAAAACAGTGCGTAATAGTCCAGGAAATGAGCCAGAATTGGCCAAAATTACGAGTGTTGATGACCGACACATAAGCGCAGCTTGGGCTTCAATAACTATGGAAACCACTTTGGGACCCCAAAATGGTGAGTAATAGTCAACAAAATGGGTCAAAATTGGACAAAACTGTGAGTGTTGACGACGGACACGTAAATGCACCCCGAGAATCGTCAATCATGGAAATCACTGTGGGGCCCCAAAACGGTGAGTAATAGTGCACGAAACGGACCAGAATCAGCCAAAAATGTGAGTGTTGATGACCGACATGTAAAAG
>NW_021175990.1:0-1661 GCF_002162155.2 Triticum dicoccoides
CCATCCAACTGATGAGGGTGGAATAATAATGCATTCAGATAAAATAAACAATGTCACCAACAGGATAAAATAGAAGCAACATGACCAAAATTCAGTATTATTTAAGTAGTAAAAGTAAGCCACTAACTACCAGATGCAAGCGAGTTGACAATCAATCTGTGCATCCTGGACAATGCCGGTGCGGACAGTGATCATGAAGAGATACAAAATTTTGCAGCCGAGCATGATGGCGGCCTCAAGCGATAGTTTGACGTATGCCCACACCTAGAGAATTTTTTTCAAATGACATATGCCCACTCATTAAAAACCATTTGATAAGTAATTTGGATGCAAAGAAATCTTAATAACTGAACTCAATCCCTTTGACTGTGGTACATACTCGATATGTGCCTTTGCATCTTGTCAGATTTTGGCTGATTCTTCCATTTTCCTCCTGCGCCTTTGTGATCCACTCGACGCAATCGGAAGACCGCTGTGATGTAGACGAAGCATGCAAAAGCTTAGAAAAGTTCCTACAAGCAAAAAGAGAGATCAAATTCTTCCTTTCATTCATTTTCCCCAAAGTGAGTCTAATCTGCTAAGCAAAGTCAAACTCCAGTAGACTATCAACTTGAAAATAATTAATCATGGGCAGCTCTCACTTTTACATATAGAGAGCAAGCTTCAATATAGTTTTGATTTGCAAAACATAGAGAGTATGCTTTACTGTTCTCCTAATTTTACTTTAGAGACCGTCCAACGAACAAGCCATGTAATAAATTACCTAAAATGAACTAAAGGTTACAAAATCATCTAAAGGACAATTAGGCCTGCAATAAATTCCCCATTGCAATATTCTAGCGCAAGAAAATAGATGGTTCAAAGAAGTTGAATACAAAGATGATAGAATAAACCAGAACATCATAACTAAAATGAAGGAAAAAAGGTGACTGTGTGAGAAATAGGATTCACCTTTTTCTTTATCAAACTCTTGCACAAGATTCTTTCTCTTCTGTTCTGTCTAAAATATGGAAAACCATAAATTGAGAAACTGGAATCCCCATTGGATGATTCTACTGCAAGAAAATAGACTGTTCAAGGAAGTTGAATACAAACATGGATACAATAAACCATAACATCAAAACTAAAATGTGAGGACAAACAGAATTGAGTCAGTGGAAAAAAGGAGAGAGATGAAAGTGTTAAATGGCTGTGTGAGAAAGAGGATTCACCTTGTTCTTCTTTTCTATCTCAAATCTGGAAAATCATAAATTAAGAAACTGAATCAGAATCATCATACAACTGAGGTAAAAACTAGGGGAGGAAGATGGGGAGGCTGCAGATGGGCAACCTAGATTGGTGACAATGTCGGAAGTGATGGCCAGCGTGACGTGAGCACCGCCTAGAGCCCTGGCTTCGCTGCTCCCTCCCCCCATCGCCGTCCTGCTGTGCTCCTCCATGCCCATCATGAACACCATATCCCCCTGCTCTCACATGGCGGCGACCTGCGCCGGATCTGGAACAACAACTCCCAGCAGCAGAGAAGAAAGAACGTGGGTGTGTTGTCCCGCGGGAAGAGAGATAGAAGAGGTGGCAGCGACCATGCCTTGGGATTTCGAGAGCGGGGGAGGAGAGGGGCGAGGGAGAGGAAGAGGCGCAGTGGTGGTGGAGAGCAATGGAGG
>NW_021175991.1:0-2045 GCF_002162155.2 Triticum dicoccoides
GACTGCTGACTCGGTGGCGGACTTCGACGAGGAGTCAGCTGACGCGGTGTCGGTGGCCTTCGAAAGATGATGCAATCCTTTTTCCATAGGATGATACGATGTTTGGCCTCTCTGAGAAAGCGCTCGCCGTCACCTCCAGCAATGTCAAGCTGTAGCCCTGAATATGGTGGGTCCACCACCTCATCAACCAAGACACGAGCATAGCCCGCTGGAATCAGGTTGTAATGGAAGGTTGCCTCGGGGGGATTTGTGAAAGCATAGCCGTCCGCCACCTTCATGGATATGTTCTTCATTTTGACGTGTAGCTCGCAGTTAGTGTTCTCTGTGATGTCATCCACGGGGTATCTACCCAGCATTGCGTCGTCCAGGGCGGCTGAACCCACGCTGCTTGTCGGCATGGATGGGCCGGTGCTATCCAATGCTGGATCATCCGCTAGCTGCTGCAGCTGCTGAGACCCCCTTTGATGGGTAAGTGAGTCGATCTGCTCCTGCTGCCGCTGGAATTTGACTGCCAATTCCGCTTGACTTGCTTCTAGGCCTTGAAGGCGTTCATAGTCCCGCTTCCTCTGCTCCTCCTCCATCTTCCTCTTCTTCTCCTCCGCAATCTTCTTTCTCGCACGGGTTCTGTAGTCGGTGTTCCAGTCTGAAAACCCCTCATACCACGGAATAGCGTCCATGCCTCGTGTTCTTCCCGGGTGTTCAGGATTTCCCAGGGCACGCGTAAGCTCGTCGTTCTCTCTGTTGGGCTGGAACACCCCCGTTCGTGCCTCTTCTATTGCAACAAGTATCGCATCGTCGGCTCCCTTCAGACTTGCCCTCGTCGAAACATTGCCTGTCTCCAGGTCCAACTCCCCCCCATGCGCATAGAACCAAGTCCTGACCCTGGGGGGCCAGCTCTTAGTAGCCGGAGTGACACCTGCATCCTCCATCTCTTTCTCAGACTTATCCCACTTAGGCATTGCCACCGCATAGCCACCTGGCCCCAGCTTATGGAACTTATCCTTTTTTTCGGCATTCTTCTTGTTTATTCTCGACCGTTCCTTAGCTAATTCCGAATCCTTGAATTTCATGAAATCGTCCGAATGATCATGTTGGTTCTTAGTGTTCCCTTGAATACTGGAGTCTTCCTTCCTCCCTTGACATACTTCTTCCATTCACGATTCTTTGTGGTTCTTGAATGCAATCGCCATCATCCTAAGAGCAGCCTCCTTGACTTTCTGCACATCTGCTTTTGTGAAATGATCTGGTAGGGTGAAATGTTCCATGAGAGTATCCCAAAGCAGATCTTTTTTATTCTTGTCGACAAAAATAACATCTGGACGTGGCTTTCCTGGCTCTCTCCATTCTTGAAGTTTGATCGGGAGTTGGTCCTTCACAAGAACTCCGCACTGACGAACGAACTTGTCCGCAATCTTCTTAGGCGCTAATGGTTTGCCAGTAGGGCTGCATGCCTCGATATTGTATTTTACGCCCGGCTTCAACTTTTTGTTCGGGCCTCGTTTCGTCATTTTGCCTGAAGATTTGCTCGATCCGGATGGCTGAAAGAACAAAGATCGATTCGTTAATATATCTTCAACTCATTTAAAACATGGGATGATCACCAGATACCTGCTTATATAAATATATATACCTCGCCGGTCTTTGTTGTTTCAGGATCAACATGTTCTTCGTCATCGTCATAATCGTAGTTCATGACTTCATCAATTTCATCGTCGCGATCGAATATCATATCACCCTCTCCGGTGTTGTTTAGAAATTCGGAGCCGTCATAATCTTCTTCATTCTGATTATCATCTGGCCCGCGTATCATATCGAACATGGTCTGTTCTCCCTCTCTGTCGGTATTGTCTGCCATAGCTTTTGTTTAACTAATCCAAAAGAAATATAAAACAATTTAGTATTCAAATTACATCGTCTCGAATAATAGATATAATCTCGAATACATCATCTAGAATAATAGATATAATCTCGAATACATCGTCTCGAATAATATATAATATTGAATAGTACATCACTGGCTATTAGCTAATAAAGATCGAATACTA
>NW_021175992.1:0-1082 GCF_002162155.2 Triticum dicoccoides
GGGGGGGGGGCGCCTTTAGTCGCGCCTGTTTGGTCGCGGTTGCGCAACCGCGACTAATGGCAGTTGCGAACCGCGACCAAAGGCCCTTTTTCCACCAGTGATAATACATGAGTCGCACAGACTGTTTACAGAAAAGGAATGACTTCACCTTGAATACAGGTCTAAGAAAGCATCTGAGATAACATCTAATTAAGGCTGCCATGGTACGTAGCAAGAAGCGAGCTACTAGCCATACATCCGAACAAGACAGACACACAAGGCATGGATGGCAGCAATGAGGATGGCAAGAAGGCAAGCACAACTGATGTGCGGCCATGCCTGGTCAATTAACAAAACAGGGGCAGAAGTTAAGATGGCGGCAAGGCCATCTCCCTATCCCTCTCCATCCCCCTCTCCCTCTCCCTCTCCCTCTCTCCCTCAACCTCCTCTCTCTCTCTCTCTCTCTCTCTCTCTCTCTCAAATTTGCTTCGCATCAAAGCACATATTTGCTTGACGTCTTTCTTTTTCTAAAACATTATAAAGTTGTTGGACTTTGTTGGTGTTTCTGAAACGGTATAAGACCCTACTTAATTTTTTATAGAAAATGTTGAGTGTGTATTCACAAAATTTCAATGCATCTAAAAAGATGTTAATTGTATTTAAAAATATTCACCATATATAAAAATATTCATCGTATGTTAAAAACATTTCACCATCTATTTTTAAAATGTTCATACAATATTAAAAACAGTTCATAAAACATGAGTCGCACAGACTGCTTACAGAAAAGGAATGACTTCACCTTGAATACGGGTCTAAGAAAGCATCTGAGATAACATCTAATTAAGGCCGCCATGGTACGTAGCAAGAAGCGAGGTACTAGCCATACATCCGAACAAGACAGACATACAAGGCATGGATGGCAGCAATGAGGACGGCAAGAAGGCAAGCACAGCTGATGTGCAGCCATGCCTGGTCAATTAACAAAACAGGGGCAGAGGTTAAGATGGCGCCAAGGCCATCTCCCTCTCCCTCCCCCTCTCCCTCTCCCTCTCTCCCTCTCCCTCCCTCTCTCTCTCTCTCTCTCTCTCTCTCTCTCTCTC
>NW_021175993.1:0-1104 GCF_002162155.2 Triticum dicoccoides
CGGAGTTTCGCTCACAGCCCCAAACGATGTGAACAGGGTTCCCGAGATACCAAACGGGCATCCGGTACACCGTGCCACGTACCTACCGCATCACAGCCCACCCCTATGGTCAGCGCTGTCCACGGCCTCCAGTAAGCTACAAACACCAGAAACTACTTGCAACTCCTGGACAGAGGACTAGGGTGAATAAGAAGTCGAGCGGGGTCATATTTCAGGGCCCAATGTATGGTAGTAGCTGAATCATGGATCACAAACACAGAACTCAGTTCCTGAGGACGGCTGCAATGAGACAACCCACCATGTACTCCTACATGGCCTCTCACCGCTACCTTTACCAAATCATGTTCACACACTTAGCTCACACACAGTAGGACATGTTCACACGCCTCTGATTCATCCCCGATGAACCAAACCTGACTCAACTCTAAGCAGTAGCAGGCATGACAAACAAGCATGAATGAGTAGGCACAACAGGGCTCAAACAATTCCTACTCATGCTAGTGGGTTTCATCTATTTACTGTGGCAATGACAGGTCATGCAGAGGATAAAGGGGTTCAACTACCGCAGCATGTAACAGTTGAATCGGTGTTGTCCTAATGCAGTAAAAGAGAGCAGGAGTGAGAGAGTGGGATTGTATCGGAATGAACAAGGGGGTTTTGCTTGCCTGGCACTTCTGAAGATAACATTGAGTCTTCATCAGTGTCAACGATCACATCATCGGTATCACGTCTATCAGAGGGGACAAATACCGGCAACACAGAAGGGAACACAATCAATGCAATGCACAATATGATGCATGATCATGACATGGCAAAATGAATGTGTTTTGAGCCAATGCAACTAGCAACAGATTAAATGAAGTTGGTTTGAATACAAGATTCAAATTCAAACTCCATATGTGATTATTTAAATGCCCTTTATTTGTTTTGTGCTAAACAGCATCTATAAGTTGTTCTAACATGCATGGAAATGGTACAGATGGATTCCTTGAATTTTTCTGATAATTTTTCATATATAAATTATTTAATTTGGAGTTACGGTTAATTTTCTATGATTTATTGAAGTTTTAGGCATTTTCTGTAATTTCCTGATTAATAATAAAT
>NW_021175994.1:0-2409 GCF_002162155.2 Triticum dicoccoides
ATTACTCACCGTTTTGGGGCCCCAAAGCGATTTCCATGGTTGTTGAACCCCATGGTGCGCTTACGTGTCGATCATCAACAATCGCAGTTTGGGCCGATTTTGGCCCGTTTCTTGCACTATTAATTAGTTTTGGGCGTCCCGCAGTGATTTCCACGATTGACGAACTCCGTGGTGCGTTTACATGTCAGTCATCAACACAAAATTTTGGTCGACTCTGGTCCATTTCGTGCACGATTATTCACCATTTTGGCGTCCCAGAGCGATTTCCATGATTGACAATTCCCGGGGTGCGTTTGCGTGTCTGTCCTCAACACTCACAGTTTGGGCCAATTCTGACGCGATTCGAGGACTATTACTCAACATTTAGGGGTCCCGAAGCAATTTCCATAGTTGTTGAACCCCAAAATGCGTTTACGTGCCGGTCATCAACACTCACAGTTGTGGCCGATTCTGGCCCGTTTCGTGGACTATTACTCACTGTTTGGGGTCCCGGTGTGACTTCCGCAATTAACAAACCCCGGGGTGCGTTTACGTGTCGATCATCAACACTCGCAGTTTCGGCCGATTCGGGATCGTTTTGTGGCACTCGCAGTTTTGGCCGATTCTGGCCCGTTTCATGGACTATTACTCACAGGTTTGGGGTCCCGGAGTGCTTTCCTTGATTAACAAACCCCGGGGTGGGTTTACGTATCGGTCATGAACACTCATGGTTTTTGTCGATTCTGACTCGTTTCGTGGACTATTACTCACCGTTTTGGGGTCCCGAAGAGATTTCCATAGTTGTTGAACCCCAAGGTGCGCTTACATGTATGTCATCAACAATCGCAGTTTGGGCCGATTTTTGGCCCATTTCTTGGACTATTACTTAGTTTCGGGGGTCCTGGAGTGATTTCCACAATTTACGAACCCCGTGGTGCGTTTACGTTTCGGTCATCAACACTCACAATTTTGGCCGATTCTGGTCCGTTTCGTGCACTATTACTCGCCGGTTTGGGGTCCCAGAGCGATTTCCATGGTTGTTGAACTCCAAGGTGCACTTACGTGTCTGTCATCAACATTCATAGTTTTTGCCAATTCTGGCCCGTTTCTTGGACTATTACTCTGTTTTGGCGTCCCGGTGTGATTTCCATGATTGACGAACACCGGGGTGCGTTTATGTGTCGGTTAGCAACACTCGCATTTTGGGCCGCTTCTGGCCTTTTTCGTCTACTATTACTCACCGTTTTGGGGCCCCAAAGCGATTTCCATGGTTGTTGAACCCCATGGTGCGCTTACGTGTCGATCATCAACAATCGCAGTTTGGGCCGATTTTGGCCCGTTTCTTGCACTATTAATTAGTTTTGGGCGTCCCGCAGTGATTTCCACGATTGACGAACTCCGTGGGGCGTTTACATGTCAGTCATCAACACACAATTTTGGTCGACTCTGGTCCATTTCATGCACGATTATTCACCATTTTGTCGTCCCAGAGCGATTTCCATGATTGACAATTCCCGGGGTGCGTTTGCGTGTCTGTCCTCAACACTCACAATTTGGGCCATTTCTGACGCGATTCGAGGACTATTACTCAACATTTAGGGGTCCCGAAGCAATTTCCATAGTTGTTGAACCCCAAAATGCGTTTACGTGCCGGTCATGAACACTCACAGTTGTGGCCGATTCTGGCCCGTTTCGTGGACTATTACTCACTGTTTGGGGTCCCGGTGTGACTTGCGCAATTAACAAACCCCGGGGTGCGTTTACGTGTCGATCATCAACACTCTCAGTTTCGGCCGATTCGGGATCGTTTTGTGGCACTCGCAGTTTTGGCCGATTCTGGCCCGTTTCATGGACTATTACTCACAGGTTTGGGGTCCCGAAGTGCTTTCCTTGATTAACAAACCCCGGGGTGCGTTTACGTATCGGTCATGAACACTCATGGTTTTTGTCGATTCTGACTCGTTTCGTGGACTATTACTCACCGTTTTGGGGTCCCGAAGAGATTTCCATAGTTGTTGAACCCCAAGGTGCGCTTACATGTATGTCATCAACAATCGCAGTTTGGGCCGATTTTTGGCCCATTTCTTGGACTATTACTTAGTTTCGGGGGTCCTGGAGTGATTTCCACAATTTACGAACCCCGTGGTGCGTTTACGTTTCGGTCATCAACACTCACAATTTTGGCCGATTCTGGTCCGTTTCGTGCACTATTACTCGCCGGTTTGGGGTCCCAGAGCGATTTCCATGGTTGTTGAACTCCAAGGTGCACTTACGTGTCTGTCATCAACATTCATAGTTTTTGCCAATTCTGGCCCGTTTCTTGGACTATTACTCTGTTTTGGCGTCCCGGTGTGATTTCCATGATTGACGAACACCGGGGTGCGTTTATGTGTCGGTTAGCAACACTCGCATTTTGGGCCGCTTCTGGCC
>NW_021175995.1:0-1096 GCF_002162155.2 Triticum dicoccoides
TTTGGAAAGAAACCTAAGCTGTCGTTTCTAAAAGTTTGGGGATGCGAAGCTTATGTCAAGAAACTTCAACCTGAAAAGCTCGAACCCAAGTCGGAAAAATGCGTATTCATAGGATACCCTAAGGAAACTATAGGGTATACCTTCTACTTAAGATCCGAAGGCAAGATCTTTGTTGCCAAGAACGGATGCTTTCTGGAAAAAGAGTTTCTCTCGAAAGAAGTAAGTGGGAGGAAAGTAGAACTCGATGAAGTACTACCTCTTGAGCGGGATAGTGACGCAGCACAGGAAACCGTTCCTGTGATGCCCACACCAACTGAAGAGGAAAACCATGATAATGATCAAAGTACTTCGGATCAAGTTACTGCTGAACTTCGTAGGTCCACAAGGACACGTTCCGCACCAGAGTGGTACGGCAACCCTGTCCTGGAAATCATGTTGTTAGACAACAATGAACCTTCGAATTATGAAGAAGCAATGGCGGGCCCGGATTCCAACAAATGGCTTGAAGCCATGAAATCCGAGATAGAATCCATGTATGAAAACAAAGTATGGACTTTGACAGACTTGCCCGATGATCGGCGAGCGATAGAAAACAAATGGATCTTTAAGAAGAAGACGGACGCGGATGGTAATGTTACCATCGATAAAGCTCGACTTGTCGCTAAGGGTTATCGACAGGTTCAAGGGATTGACTACGACGAGACATTCTCTCCCGTAGCGAAGCTAAAGTCCGTCCGAATCATGTTAGCAATTGCCGCATACTATGATTATGAGATATGGCAGATGGACGTCAAAACAGCATTCCTTAACGGGCATCTTAAGGAAGAACTGTATATGATGCAGCCGGAAGGTTTTGTCGATCCTCGGAACGCTAACAAAGTATGCAAGCTCCAGCGATCCATTTATGGACTGGTGCAAGCATCTCGGAGTTGGAACATTCGCTTTGATGAGATGATCAAAGCGTTTGGGTTTATGCAGACTTATGGAGAAGCCTGCGTTTACAAGAAAGTGAGTGGGAGCTCTGTAGCATTTCTCATATTATATGTAGATGACATACTCCTGATGGGAAATAATATAGAATTTCTGGACAGCATTA
>NW_021175996.1:0-1561 GCF_002162155.2 Triticum dicoccoides
AGCAGTAGCAAGCTACCATGGCTCAGCGGTAACACTAGGAGACATTTCCCGGTAAGAGAGGCTACTAAAGATAAACAACTAGATAGTCAGATCCCACACATACCAAGCATTTCAATCATACACACAATATGCTCGATATGTGCAAATACAACGAAGCATCACAACATGACTCTACGACACAAGTACTTTATTTAAGGCTCAGGGAGCCATACATAACATACACAAAGGTACGGGTCTCACGACCCAACATACAAGTCATACGGTCATACAAACCAGCAGCGGAAGTAACTTGTCTGAGTACAGACAACTAGTAAAATAAAAGAGGCTTGGAAAGCCTAGCTATACTACGTGGTCCTTCACAAGCTCAGGGTCACCACCTGGGTCTTTAGCCTACTCGTTGATGTCAACGTCTACATAGAACCCATCAGAAGGGGTTGCAGCGTCTTCTGTAAAAATGTAGATTATAGCAACATGAGTACAAAGGTACTCAGCAAGACTTACATCAGATCCTATATACATGCATATTATCAAGAAGGGTTGGTGGAGTTATTGCAGCAAGCCAGCTTTGACTCTTGGCTAGGCTATCCTACGATACTCCAACTTGAAATGGTTTTGCGCACACGAGTCCACTACTCACCACTTCAATACACTACCGAGGATCCACCTCCGTCTTCCTACGGAAGAGCCATCCTCGGCACTCACTCTTATCTTGAGGCTTTTAACAGTTTCCATTTACTTGTCTATGAACTGTATAGGCAACCAAGTAGTCCTTTACCGCGGACGCGGCTATTCGAATAGATCATGTTAACCCTGCAGGGGTGTACTTCTTCATACACGCTCTCACCACTTATCGTCGTTTACACGACATGTACTCGGCAACCTTCAAGCGGAAGCCCAACGTGGGTGTCGGCCACGACCTACCTAATCACCTAAGCCTCCAGTCCAGGTTTATCGCCTATTCAGGTTCCATCCGCAGGGAGTCCGGCCGAGGTTTCCCATATGGCCCCGAACGATGTGAACAGGGTTCCCGAGATACCTAACGGGTATTCGGTACACCCGGCCACGTACTTACCGCATCACAGCCCACCCCTACGGTCAGCGCTGTCCACGGCCTCCAGTAGGCTACAAACACCAGAAACTACTTGCAACTCCTGGACGGAGAACTAGGGTGAATAAGAAGCCGAGAGGGTCCATTGGTTTCGGGCCCAATGCATGGTAGTAGCTGATTCTTAAATCACACATACAGATCTCAGTGCTTAAGGTCGGCTTCAATGAAACAACCCACCATGTACTCCTACATGGCCTCTCATTGATACCTTTACCAAATCGTGTTCACCACACCACTCTCATTACCGACATAACATTTCACTCTAGCCCATCACCCAGATGAACCAGACCTGACACGACTCTAAGCATAGCAGGCATAGCAAGGTAGGAACAACACATACATATGGCTCAATCAACTCCTACACATGCTAGTGGGTTTCATCTAGTTACTGTGGCAATGACAGGTCATGCAGAGGAAATGGGTTCAACTACCGTAGCACACAGCAGTTTGAAA
>NW_021175997.1:0-969 GCF_002162155.2 Triticum dicoccoides
TTGTCACACCCTAGCTAGTCATGCATCAGAGTGTGTGCATCATGTTTAAAATTCCATTTAATTTGAAATGGGGATTTGTGAAACCCTCAGAATCATTCTGAAAATGACCCAAATAAAAATTTCTCCAAAAGGGTCCAAGAAAATGCTCATGTTGCTCTCTGAAAATATTGGACAGAGATAAAAATCAAACCAATATTTTTAAGAGCTCATAGGTATTTATTTTGGGCATTTGGAATTAATGCATAAATATTTGCATTGGAAATATATTAGTTATATATATTAATATATGTCCAAAAATTATGCCACCTGTTGGGGAGCTCTGGAATAATATATCTAGCTCCTGCAAAAATTGGCATAAGGTAAATAAATGATTTAATATTTTATTTAAATCAAAACAAATGTCAGAAATTAGAAAAAGAAAAATAAATAAAAGGAGGAGCTTACCTGGGCTCCTCCCTGTCCGGCCCAGCCAGCTGGCCGGCCCAGCCAGCTGGCCGGCCCAGCCAGCAGGCGGCCCAGCCCGCCTCCCTCCTCTGTCGTCTTCGTCCTCGACAGAGGGAGGGGAGTGTGGCCGGCGCGCGCGCGTGCCACCGCGCCACGCCACCTGCTCGCATGCCTGCCTGCCCTCCCCTCCTCGTCTCGATGCCCCGGACGACGCCACGCCCTCCCCTGCTCTCTCTCACTCTCCCCGGTTCTTCCCCTCCTCTCCCTCGCTCTCCCTCTCCCGTGTCCGAACGCCACCATCGCCGCCGTTCGCCATAGCAGCCGTCACCGGCCACCCCTCGCCCCTCCGCTGAGCTCAGAGGCTCCGCCTCGACCCCCTCTTCCTCCCCACCAAGCCAAGCCCCTCGGGAAGCCCTGCATCGCCGCCCACGTCGCCGTTCCCCTCCTCGGCCACCGGAGATCGTCGCCGTCGAATCGAGAGCCACCGGACGTCCCCGAGCCCGCTAACCATCCCTGCAGCTCCGC
>NW_021175998.1:0-1771 GCF_002162155.2 Triticum dicoccoides
AAAATTCAATCCAGCATAAAAAATTGTATGATCATCCATAAATTCAAACCATGAGTAGTACAATTGTGAACCATTAATTTCATTCTTTCCCAAGATTGGGAAACATGCTCATGATCAAGTTGTTTAAAATTCGTAATATCGTTCCTAAGAGAGATGATCTTAGCGGGAGGAAAATACTTAGAGATAAAAGCATCTTTGCACTTATTCCATGAATCAATACTATTTTTGGGCAAAGACGAAAACCAAGTTTTAGCACGATCTCTAAGTGAAAATGGAAATAACTTCAATTTAACAATATCATTATCTGTATCTTTCTTCTTTTGCATATCACACAAATCAAGAAAGTTGTTTAGATGAGTAGCGGCATCTTCACTAGGAAGGCCGGAGAATTGATTTTTCATAACAAGATTCAACAAAGCAGCATTGGTTTCACAAGATTCAACATCATTAAGAGGAGCAATCGGAGTGCTAAGGAAATCATTATTATTGGTATTCGAAAAGTCATAAATTTGGTATTATCTTGCGCCATCGTGACAAGCAATCCCACTCACAAGCACACAAAAGGCAAGCAAAAGAGAGAGGTGAACGGGAAAGAGAGGGCGAATAAAACGGAAAGGGTGAAGTGGGGGAGAGGAAAACGAGAGGCAAATGGCAAATAATGTAATGCGAGGGAGATGAGTTTGTGATGGGTACTTGGTATGTCTTGACTTGAGCGAAGACCTCCCTGGCAACGGTGCCAGAAATCCTTCTTGCTACCTCTTGAGCATGCGTTGGTTTTTCCCTTGAAGAGGAAAGGGTGATGCAGCAAAGTAGCGTAAGTATTTCCCTCAGTTTTTGAGAACCAAGGTATCAATCCAGTAGGAGGCTCCTCAAAAGTTCCACGCACCTACACAAACAAACAAGAACCTCGCAACCAACGCGATAAAGGGGTTGTCAATCCTTTGACGGAAACTTGCGAAAGTGAGATTTGATAGAGATAATAAGATAAGATAAATATTTTTGGTATTTTTATGATATAGAATGGAAAGTAAAATATGCAAATAAAAGTAGATGGAAAAATTATATGATAAAAGATAGACCCGGGGGCCATAGGTTTCACTAGTGGCTTCTCTCAAGATAGCATAAGTATTACGGTGGGTGAACAAATTACTGTCGAGCAACTAATAGAAAAGCGCATAGTTATGAGATTATCTAGCCATGATCATGTATATAGGCACCACGTCCATGACAAGTAGACCGAAACGATTCTGCATCTACCACTATTACTCCACACGTCGACCGACTCCTGCCTGCATCTAGAGTATTAAGTTCATAAGAACAGAGTAACGCATTAAGAAAGATGACATGATGTAGAGGGATAAACTCATGCAATATGACATAAACCCCATCTTTTTATCCTCAAAGCCAACAATACAATACGTGCCTTGCTGCCCTGCTATCACTAGGAAAGGACACCGCAAGATTGAACCCAAAGCTAAGCACTTCTCCCATTGCAAGAAAGATCAATCTAGTAGGCCAAACCAAACTGATAATTCAAGAGACTTGCAAAGATAACAAATCATACATAAAAGAATTCAGAGGAGATTCAAATATTTCTCATAGATAAACTTGATCATAAACCCACAATTCATCGGATCTCGACAAACACACCGCAAAAAGAGTTACATCGAATAGATCTCCAAGAAGATTGAGGAGACCTTTGTATTGAGATTCAAAGAGAGAGAGACCCCTCGTAGCTCTGTTTGCCCTAATTTTTGTCCTATAAATTCCC
>NW_021175999.1:0-1101 GCF_002162155.2 Triticum dicoccoides
ATCCGTGTCAACCCAACAGATACTTTCGGAGATACCTGTAATGCACCTTTATAGTCACCCAGTTACGTTGTGACGTTTGATACACCCAAGGCACTCTTACGGTATCCGGGAGTTACACGATCTCATGGTCGAAGGAAGAGATACTTGACACTGGCAAAGCTCTAGCAAAACGAACTACACGATCTTTTATGCTATGCTTAGGATTGGGTCTTGTCCATCACATCATTCTCCTAATGATGTGATCCCGTTATCAACGACATCCAATGTCCATAGTCAGGAAACCATGACTATCTGTTGATCACAACGAGCTAGTCAACTAGAGGCTCACCAGGGACATATTGTGGTCTAAGTATTCACACGTGTATTACGATTTCCGGATAATACAGTTATAGCATGAATAAAAGACATTTATCATGAACATTGAAATATAATAATACTTTTATTATTGCCTCTAGGGCATATTTCCAACACATTTGTGTTTGAAATAAATACGAAATTCATAAAACAGGCCACTTTCATTATTACCCGCTGCTCCACCGCCATAGCGTACGACCGATGTTGTTTGTCCCAGTGATCATCGAGAAGCCAAACCATCCTAACAATTTTGAAAGAAAGCTTTCTTGTCAACACGATTATCTTTTCAATACAAATAAACTAAAGTACGCCTACTAGATGCAACCGTACCAATCTATGTATCCAACCATATCAAATCAAACAAAACTAATAAACTAGGATTTCACAAATAACTAGGCCTACTTCATACAAATAACTTTTCCATAAACTATGCCTACTTCATACAAATAACTTTTACATAAACTAAACTAGGGTTCCACAAATCAAACAAACAAGGGTTGTAATACATGCAAAGTTCTAATACATGCAAGATTCAAATCTAATCTAATCAAACAAGGATTCCCCAAATCTTCAAAATATCATATTTTCTATGGATAGAAAGAAGGGGATCGGAGGAGAGTACCTTCTAGGATGGATTGGTGAAGAAATGCACGGACCAAATCATCGGATCTGAAGGATTTGGGAGAGGGGATTGAGAGGGGGAGAGGAGGAAACCGCCGGCGCGCCTGTTCTGTAACTGCTGGAACG
>NW_021176000.1:0-1080 GCF_002162155.2 Triticum dicoccoides
TTTAATTAAACTAATCACACTGACACGCGGGACCCACTGTCAGGTTTGACCCAGACGTGTTCCGTTGACCTGCTGACGTCACACTGACGTCAGGCTGACGCAATAATTGATTTTCTGGAATTAATCTAATATAGGAAATTCCAGAATATAGTTTAAACTTTAAAAATTCATAACTTTTATTCTGTAACTCCAAATCAGACAAATTATATATGAAAAATGATCAGAAAAATCCAATCTATCCATCTGTACTATTTTCATGCATGATTAAACAAGTTAACCTGATGTTTAATGCAGAACAAGGAAAAGCACTTTAAAAGGCCATGTTTGAGTTTGAAATTTGAATCTTTGATTCAAATTGGTTCCAAACCCTTCTGGTCTTAGCTGCATTAGCCCAACACACTCATATTGCTATGTTTCATGCATACATCATATTGTTGCACATTGTTTGGTGATGGTTGTGTATCGTTGTTCTTTGCGGCAGGATCTGCCTCCGAGGAGTATCGTGATTACCCTAACGAAGAACCGTATCAGTGCATCGAACCATCAGGCAAGCAACCAACCATTTGATCATATCGATACAATCCCATGTTCTCGCTCCTGCTCTCTTTTACTGCATTAAGACAACGCGTTTCAAACTGATGTGTGCTACGGTAGTTGAACCCACTTCCTCTGCATGACCTGTCATTGCCACATTAACTAGATGAAACCCACTAGCATGTGTAGGAGTTGATTGAGCCATATGTATGTGTTGTTCCTACCTTGCTATGCCTGCTATGCTTAGAGTCGTGTCAGGTCTGGTTCATCTGGGTGATGGGCTAGAGTGAAATGATTATGTCGGTAATGAGAGTGGTGTGGTGAACACGATTTGGTAAAGGTATCGATGGGAGGCCATGTAGGAGTACATGGTGGGTTGTTTCATTGAAGCCGACCTTAAGCACTGAGATCTGTATGTGTGATTTAAGAATCAGCTACTACCATGCATTGGGCCCGAAACCAATGGACCCTCTCGGCTTCTTATTCACCCTAGTTCTCCGCCCAGGAGTTGCAAGTAGTTTCTGGTGTTTGTAGCCTACTGGAGGC
>NW_021176001.1:0-1387 GCF_002162155.2 Triticum dicoccoides
CGTGACATTTCCCCGAAGGGACAGACACAGGAACGAAGAAGGACACATGCCGGCCAGCCTAAGTGTTCCGGAGCAGTAGCAAGCTACCAAGGCTCAATGGAAACACTAGGAGACATTTCCCGGTAAGAGAGGCTACTAAAGATAAACAACTAGATAGTCAGATCCCACACATACCAAGCATTTCATTAACATACACACAATATGCTCGATATGTGCAATACAACATGGCATCACAAAATGACTCTACGACTCAAGTATTTATTCAATAGGCTCCGAGGAGCGAGATATTACAAACATGGGTCTCATGACCCAACAATCAGAGCATACAAGTCAAAGCACAAGCGGAAGCTATCATGTCTGAGTACAGACATCTATAAATGAAAAAGGCTGAGAAGCCTGACTATCTATCAGATCCTGCCGAGGGCTCAAGATCGTAGCTGAGGTAACAAGCTAAACGTCGAAGACCACGCGAAATTACTAGTGAGACTGAAGTCTCTCTGCAAAAACATAAAATAGGCAAACGTGAGTACAAATGTACCCAGCAAGACTTACATCAGAACTAACTACATATGCATCATTTTCAACAAGGGGATGGTGGGGTTTAACTGCAGCAAGCCAGCTTTGACTCGGTGGCTATCCTAAACTACGACTGCAAGCGACTCTTTTGAGGTGGCGCACACGAGTCCACATATTCACCATATCAATACACCACTATGGATCCGCTCCCGTCTCCCTACGAGAACGCCATCCATAGCACTCACGCTTATCTTGCGCATTTTAAAGTATCCACTTTCACTTGTCTATGAACTGACATAAGCAACCCAGAAGTCCTTTTCCGCGGACACGGCTATTCGAATAGATGATGTTAACCCTGCAGGGGTGTACTTCTTCATACATGTTTCCACCACTTAGCGTCTGCACACGACATGTGCTCGGCAGACTTCAAGCGAAAGCCGACGTGGGTGTAGACCACGACCTACCTAAACACCTAAGTCTCTAGTCCAGGTTTATCGCCTATTCGGGTTCCATCCATGAGGAGATCCGGCCGGAGTTTCGCTCACAGCCCCAAACGATGTGAACAGGGTTCCCGAGATACCAAACGGGCATCTGGTACACCGTGCCACGTACCTACCGCATCACAGCCCACCCCTACGGTCAGCGCTGTCCACGGCCTCCAGTAAGCTACAAACACCAGAAACTACTTGCAACTCCTGGACAGAGGACTAGGGTGAATAAGAAGTCGAGCGGGGTCATATTTCAGGGCCCAATGCATGGTAGTAGCTGAATCATGGATCACAAACACAGAACTCAGTTCCTAAGGACGGCTTCAATGAGACAACCCACCATGTACTCCTACATGGCCTCTCACCGACACCTTTTACCAAAT
>NW_021176002.1:0-1317 GCF_002162155.2 Triticum dicoccoides
ACACAAGAATATGATCCTACAGACTACGAACAAGTGGTGGTGGTGGGTGTCACAAATCCGTCAAGCAAATCTCAAATTCTTACCAGTTCTTACCCAGCAGCAGGCGGTGATCGGCAACCGTTGTAGTCAAAAACTCTCAAAGCTTGGATAGAGCGATTACTAGGGAGAGTCAAACGCACGACGTAGATGTATGTGGAGCTGGGAAGGCTTATAATATGGTAGCAAAAAGGGTCAGCAATAATCAATTCAGAGATGCAAAGTTGAATAAACGCTCAACGACGGTACTGTGCTGGTCCTAGGCTAGACTGTGCTAGAGACGCGAGCCTAGAACACTAACAAAATCACGGCGCGGCACGTAAACAAGGGAAAAGCACACTCTGAATATTTTTTTTCGCTCTTTTTTTTTGCGCTCTTTTTTTTTCGCGCTGCTTTTTTTTTTGCGAAAAATCACTATAATGGCGAGTGTCTCAAAACTCTTCCAAGCTCAAACTGACAGGATGGGCACGAAATTTTTTGACCAATTTTTTTTTTCGACTGCCCGGACCCAAAAACTGGAAACGGGTAAAAAAAAACTTCCTATAATGGCACCTGTCTCAAAACACTCAGAAACACCTAAAAATAGGATAGCCAGAAATTTTTTCGAAAAATGCGTTTTCGAAAAATTTTGGGCCTAAACGGAGCGTGGCTACCCGACTCTTTTTTTTTCCGAAACCTACTCCGGCAAGGAAACACGAATCGGAATCTAGATGGATCTCGAAAACAACCCTAATAAGCAAGGAACTCGGATTGGTGGTGGATATATGGTGGTGGTATATGGCAGCGGTGGTGGTAGCGGTGGTAGTATATGGATATGGATCGGTGGTGGTATATGGACACAGATTCGGAGCGGTGGTGGTAGATGGCAGGGGCGATGATGATGGTGCGGCGGCGGCGTGACAACTTATGACCAGAACTCGAAACTCTAAAAGACTAGACTCTAAGACCAGCAACTAGACACGACGATGCAACCGCAAATTCAACAAAGCAAAACCCTAAAAAGATTATGCAAAGGCTCAGATTGGTTCGGATATGATGAACTAACCCTAATTTTTTTTGTGGCTTTTTCGTGGACTGTAGGTATGAAGAACAGACTCGATCTAAACTACGAAAAACTGTAAAATCTCACCGAGCAACCTGGAAATCTGATACCACTTGATAGAGGCAAAGGTGTCCCGTCTTTCGATGAGATGATGGATATCGCTTTGGTGGAAGTCGACTTTGACGATCCGACTACGAACGTGCGAGGACGTCGCGCCTTAGCAATCGCTAAACCAACTC
>NW_021176003.1:0-1341 GCF_002162155.2 Triticum dicoccoides
GATACCGGTGCCGTTGCTCATATTTGTAACTCACAGCAGGAGCTGCGGAATAAACGGAGACTGGCGAAGGACGAGGTGACGATGCGCGTCGGGAATGGTTCCAGAGTCGATGTGATCGCCGTCGGCACGCTGCCTCTACATTTACCTACGGGATTAGTTTTGAACCTTAATAATTGTTATTTAGTGCCAAGTTTGAGCATGAACATTGTATCTGGATCTCGTTTAATACGAGATGGCTACTCATTTAAGTCTGAGAATAATGGTTGTTCGATTTATATGAGAGATATGTTTTATGGTCATGCTCCGATGGTCAATGGTTTATTCTTAATGAATCTCGAGCGTAATATTACACATGTTCATAGTGTAGATGCCAAAAGATTTAAAGTTGATAACGATAGTCCCACATACTTGTGGCACTGCCTCCTTGGTCACATTGGTGTCAAGCGCATGAAGAAGCTCCATGCCGATGGACTTTTAGAGTCTCTTGATTATGAATCGTTTGACACGTGCGAACCATGCCTCTTAGGCAAAATGACCAAGACTCCGTTCTCCGGAACAATGGAGCGAGCAACCAACTTGTTGGAAATCATACATACCGATGTGTGCGGTCCAATGAGCGTTGAGGCTCGCGGAGGATATCGTTATGTTCTTACCCTCACAGATGACTTGAGTAGATATGGGTATGTCTACTTAATGAAACACAAGTCTGAGACCTTTGAAAAGTTCAAGGAATTTCAGAATGAGGTGGAGAATCAACGTGACCGAAAGATAAAATTCTTACGATCAGATCGTGGAGGAGAATACTTAAGTCACGAATTTGGTACACACTTAAAGAAATGTGGAATCGTTCCACAGCTCACGCCGCCTGGAACACCTCAGCGAAACGGTGTGTCCGAACGTCGTAATCGCACTCTATTGGATATGGTGCGGTCTATGATGTCTCTTACCGATTTACCGCTATCATTCTGGGGATACGCTCTAGAGACAGCTACATTCACTTTAAATAGGGCACCGTCTAAATCCGTTGAGACGACACCGTATGAATTATGGTTTGGAAAGAAACCTAAGCTGTCGTTTCTAAAAGTTTGGGGATGCGAAGCTTATGTCAAGAAACTTCAACCTGAAAAGCTCGAACCCAAGTCGGAAAAATGCGTATTCATAGGATACCCTAAGGAAACTATAGGGTATACCTTCTACTTAAGATCCGAAGGCAAGATCTTTGTTGCCAAGAACGGATGCTTTCTGGAAAAAGAGTTTCTCTCGAAAGAAGTAAGTGGGAGGAAAGTAGAACTCGATGAAGTACTACCTCTTGAGCGGGATAGTGACGCAGCACAGGAAACC
>NW_021176004.1:0-1038 GCF_002162155.2 Triticum dicoccoides
CGAATAGGCGATAAACCTGGACTAGAGACTTGAGTGTTTAGGTAGGTCGTGGTCTACACCCACGTCGGCTTTCGCTTGAAGTCTGCCGAGCACATGTCGTGTGCAGACGCTAAGTGGTGGAAACATGTATGAAGAAGTACACCCCTGCAGGGTTAACATCATCTATTCGAATAGCCGTGTCCGCGGAAAAGGACTTCTGGGTTGCTTATATCAGTTCATAGACAAGTGAAAGTGGATACTCTAAAATACGCAAGATAAGCGTGAGTGCTATGGATGGCGTTCTCGTAGGGAGACGGGAGCGGTTCCATAGTGGTGTATTGATATGGTGAATATGTGGACTCGTGTGCGCCACCTCAAAAGAGTCGCTTGCAGTCGTAGTTTAGGATAGCCACCGAGTCAAAGCTGGCTTGCTACAGTTAAACCCCACCATCCCCTTTGTTGAAAATGATGCATATGTAGTTAGTTCTGATGTAAGTCTTGCTGGGTGCATTTGTACTCACGTTTGCCTATTTTATGTTTTTGCAGAGAGACTTCAGTCTCACTAGTAGTTCCACGTGGACTTCGACGTTTATCTTGTTACCTCAGCTACGATCTTGTGCCCTCGGCAGGATCTGATAGATAGTCAGGCTTCTCGGCCTTTTTCATTTATAGATGTCTGTACCCAGACATGATAGCTTCCGCTTGTGCTTTGACTTGTATGCTCTGATTGTTGGGTCATGAGACCCATGTTTGTAATATCTCGCTCCTCGGAGCCTATTGATTAAAATACTTGATTTGTAGAGTCATGTTGTGATGCCATGTTGTATTTGCACATATCGAGCATATTGTGTGTATGTTATTGAAATGCTTGGTATGTGTGGGATCTGACCATCTAGTTGTTTATCTTTAGTAGCCTCTCTTACCGGGAAATGTCTCCTAGTGTTTCCACTGAGCCATGGTAGCTTGCTACTGCTCCGAAACACTTAGGCTGGCCGGCATGTGTCCTTCTTCGTTCCTGTGTCTGTCCCTTCGGGGAAATGTCACGCGATGAATACCAGA
>NW_021176005.1:0-1087 GCF_002162155.2 Triticum dicoccoides
GAATAGCCGCGTCCGCGGTAAAGGACTACTTGGTTGCCTATACAGTTCATAGACAAGTAAATGGAAACTGCTAAAAGCCTCAAGATAAGTGTGAGTGCCGAGGATGGCTCTTCCATAGGGAGACGGAGGTGGATCCTCGGTAGTGTATTGAAGTGGTGAGTAGTGGACTCGTGTGCGCAAAACCATTTCAAGTTGAAGTATCGTAGGATAGTCTAGCCAAAAGTCAAAGCTGGCTTGCTGCAATAACTCCACCAACCCTTCTTGATAATATGCATGTATGTAGGATCTGATGTAAGTCTTGCTGAGTACCTTTGTACTCATGTTGCTATAATTTACATTTTTACAGAAGACGCTGCAACCCCTTCTGATGGGTTCTATGTAGACATTGACATCAACGAGTAGGCTAAAGGCCCAGGTGGTGACCCTGAGCTTGTGAAGGACCATGTAGTATAGCTAGGCTTTCCAAGCCTCTTTTATTTTACTAGTTGTCTGCACTCAGACAAGTTACTTCCGCTGCTGGTTTGTATGACTGTATGACTTGTATGTTGGGTCGTGAGACCCGTACCTTTGTGTATGTTATGTATGGCTCTCTGAGCCTTAAATAAAGTACTTGTGTCAGAGAGTCATGTTGTGATGCTTCGTTGTATTTGCACATATCGAGCATATTGTGTGTATGATTGAAATGCTTGGTATGTGTGGGATCTGACTACCTAGTTGTTTATCTTTAGTAGCCTCTCTTACCGGGAAATGTCTCCTAGTGTTACCGCTGAGCCATGGTAGCTTGCTACTGCTCTGGAACACTTAGGCTGGCCGGCATGTGTCCTTCTTCGTTCCTGTGTCTGTCCCTTCGGGGAAATGTCACGCTTTGAGTACCGGAGTCCTGTTAGCCCGCTACAGCCCGGTTTACCGGAGTCCTGCTAGCCCAGTGCTACAGCCCGGACCCACTTGCTGATGACCGACACGTTCGAAGCTGGGTCATGGATGCCTGTCCCTGTAAGTCTGTGCCACTTTGGGTTTACGACTAGTCATGTCAGCCCGGGCTCCTTATCATATGGATGCTAGCGACACTATCATATACGTGAGCCAA
>NW_021176006.1:0-1009 GCF_002162155.2 Triticum dicoccoides
GAAGACTACCGAGTGGCAGTTCAGATTGGTGGTGGGAACGACGAAGTGGCCATGAAGCACTTGCCCCTCATGCTGGAAGGTTCTGCCAGGGCATGGTTGACTCAATTACCTCCTAGCAGCATTTACACTTGGGAAGATCTGTCCCGAGTGTTCATCAGAACGTTTGAAGGAACTTGCAAGCGACCAGCTGGATTGACAGAGTTGCAAGTCTGCGTGCAGAAAACTAATGAGACTCTCAGAGAGTATATTCAGAGGTGGATCACTTTGCACCACACTGTGGAGAATGTGTCTGATCATCAGGCAGTCTGCGCCTTCAAAGATGGTGTCAAGAACAGAGAACTGAGTTTGAAGTTTGGTCGAACCGGTGACATGACCTTGAGTCGGATGATGGAGATTGCTACCAAGTACACCAACGGCGAAGAATAAGACCGACTCCGAAGCGGCAAGCACAAGCCGAGTCAGTCGGAAAAAGGAAACACCAGTCGGAAACAGAAGCGGAAGGCTGAACCGGCAGCTCCTAGAGAGGCTCTGGCCGTGACTCAAGGAAAGTTTAAGGGGAAACCAAAAGGATCCTGGAACCCCAAGAAGGTAAAGGATAAAGAAGGGAACGACGTGATGGATATGCCATGTCACATTCACACGAAGAAAGACGAAGAGGGGAATATCATTTACCCGAAGCACACCACTCGCCAATGTCGACTCCTGATCCAGCAGTTTCAGGGAAAACAGTCTAAGGACAAGGAGAAGGAGTCGGACAAGGCCGAAGACAAGGAGGACAGTGAGGAAGGATATCCGCATATCAACTCCACTCTGATGATCTTTGCAGATGTGGAAAGCAGAAGTCGACTGAAAGTGATTAACCGAGAGGTGAACATGGTTGCCCCCGCAAAAACAAATTATCTGAAGTGGTCTCAAACACCCATCACATTCGACCAATCTGATCACCCGACTCATATTGCCACCCCTGGGAGGCAAGCTTTGGTGGTCGATCCAGTTGTCGAAGGCACTC
>NW_021176007.1:0-1502 GCF_002162155.2 Triticum dicoccoides
CGAGGAGCCAATTTGCCTTTGATACCGAAACGATGGGTTCCCTTCAGAGGGGTGACCCGAAGATAAGCCTTCTCGTCAACCTCGAAAGTCATAGCCTTATGTTTTCGGTCATATTGACTCTTTTGACGAGATTGGGCTGTTTTCAACTTTTCACGAACGATACGAACTTGCTCTTCTGCTTCCTGAATCATATCCGGGCCAAAGAATTGTCTTTCCCCGGTCTCTGACCAGTTAAGGGGTGTTCGACATCGTCGTCCATAGAGAACTTCAAAAGGGGCTTTACCCAAGCTAGATTGATAGCTGTTGTTATAAGCGAATTCGGCAAATGGAAGGCACTTCTCCCAGTCCATTCCGAATGAGATAACAGAGGCTCGAAGCATGTCTTCTAGAATTTGGTTGACGCGTTCCACTTGACCACTCGACTGAGGGTGGAAAGCGGTGCTAAAGGAGAGACGAGTTCCCATAGCATTTTGGAAACTTTCCCAAAATTGAGAGGTGAAAAGACTTCCTCGATCCGAGTTAATTTCCAAAGGAACACCATGAAGAGACACTATTCGGGAGATGTATAAGTAGAAATGGGCTACTTTGGAAAGACGATCGACCACGACGAAAATAGCATTATTCCCTCTCTTGGTCCTGGGAAAACCGGTAATGAAATCCATACCAATTTTATCCCATTTCCATTCAGGAATAGATAGGGGTTGAAGGGTGCCAGCAGGCCGTTGATGCTCTGCTTTTACACGACGACAGACGTCGCAATTAGCAATATACTGAGCAATTTCTCTCTTCATCCTAGTCCACCAAAACCTCTGGCGTAGGTCCTGATACATCTTAGTACTACCGGGATGAATAGTGAGAGGAGATTCATGAGCCTCCTTAAGGATCAACTGCCGTAGATGCTGGTTCTTGGGAACCACTAGACGGTTCTCAAAGTACACAACACCATGATCATTTGTGGAGAAACAACTAGCACCTCCGCTAGCAATGTTCTCCTTGATCTTAGCTATTCCCTTATCTCGCTTCTGGGCAGCAATGATTTGATCCGTAAGAGTAGGTTTCGCCACCAAGGTGGAGAGAAATCCTTGAGGAACAATGTGAAGGTTAAGCTTTCGAAATTCCTCATGGAGAAGCGGTTGACTTTGTTGTAACATCAGATTGTTACAATAAGATTTACGACTTAGCGCATCAGCCATGACGTTGGCTTTCCCTGGGGTGTAGGTTATTCCTAAGTCGAAGTCTGTGATCAATTCAACCCAACGTCTCTGCCTGAGATTCAAATCCGGTTGGGTGAAAATATACTTCAGACTTTGGTGATCAGTGAATATTTCGCAACGATTACCGAGGAGGTAATGTCGCCAGGTCTTAAGTGCATAGACTACGGCTGCAAGCTCTAGATCATGAGTAGGATAATTCTCCTCATGTGGGTGCAATTGCCGTGAAGCGTAGGCAATTACGTGTCGATCTTGCATGAGAATGCAACCTAGTCCTTGTCGCGAGGCGTC
>NW_021176008.1:0-1438 GCF_002162155.2 Triticum dicoccoides
GAGACTTGGCGTCCTTGGCGGCGGAGTGCTCTGCTCAAAACAGAGAGAGATCGGGAAGTAAGAGAGAGAAAAGGAGGAAGAAAGGGCGAGCAAGGGAGGAGGGCGAGGGAGTCTGGCCTGGCGACTCGGGCAGGGAAGCGCGCGGGAGCTGCGGGTGACCAGATCAGGCACGAAGGAGGACAGCGTACGGGGACGAGGGGTAGGTCAGGCGAGGCTGTGGTGATTGGCTCGTTGGGGAAAACAAGACTGGGAGGAATTTTGGATCGGGAGGGGATGCTGCTGGTTCGGTGTGGAATCCGATGAAGAGAGTGGCGACGGTGGGATGGATCCCTAGAAATTTGGGATTTGGTCTAGGGTTAGACTAGCTATATATAGTAAATGGGTTAGACTTAGGGGTATATCGTCCCTCCGATCGCAAACGAACGATTGCGAATAAAATAGCTAGGAAGCCCAAATAAGAAAACGGTGACATTTTGTAGATGTTTTGGGATGATCCGGATCCAACGGTGACGACTGCCCGGGTTGGGTCCGGGACAATTTCGGACGCGCACGTGAGGGGTTCGATGCACTGTGCAGAGAGGGTTTTGGACCGTGCGGTCACATCGGACAACTCCGGAAGCGAAGAGGGGAAGGGGGATGGACTAGGTGGGTTGTGGCGAGACTGCGAGGGGAAGAAGAGAGAGAGTGGGCCCGACATCTGTTTCCGGAGACAAAGAACGTCCGACGTTAGACCTGCTATAATGCCGCTATAGTTAATCGTTGGGGCGTCAAACGAACTCCGAATGCGGTGAAACTTGACAGGCGGTCTATCTACACTATAATAAGACCGCGTGCCAACTTTCATTCCATTCCGAGAACATTCTCCAGCCACTTATAAAATAATATCTCGGACATGCCGCAGGCGCGTGCAAGTGTGGTTGGGCTCAGAACGGACAATGGACGGAATGAGGAGGCCGGGACAGATGCAAGTTTTAAAACATGATGATGCAATGCACATGATGACATGACAAGATGCAACATGCAAGCAAATGACATGGCAACGACGGCGAATAACTGGGAGACACCTGGCACAACGGTCTCGGGGCGCCACAACACTCCACCACTACGAGAGGATCTCGTCCCGAGATCTAGAATGGCACCGGAGGGAAAACAGAAGAGAAAGAGAAGAGGTAAAACTAAGTTGCTTCTTTGACAAACGAGTGAAACCAAAGAACCTTGAGAGGTTGAACAAATGAAAGAAAAAAGCAACGGAGATGAACAAAGTTGAAAACACTCCGTTAGAAAATAGGGACAAAGAACATTGCGAAAAAACCTTAAGGTTGAAAGGCAAGATATATATTGAAAACACTCCGGTTCAAACCAGATAGAGAAGGATTAAGAATGATATAATTTGGACAGCACTCCATCTGAGAAGGGAGGCAAAACTTGATAAGATGAG
>NW_021176009.1:0-1031 GCF_002162155.2 Triticum dicoccoides
GAAGGGCGGAATTTCAGCAAACATATTATAATCTTCTGACATGTCTGTCTTGTCCTCCACTCCCACGATGTTTCTTTTCCCTGAAAGAACAATGTGGCGCTTTGGATCATCGCATGATGTACTGATCGTTTTCTTATCTTTCCGTTTCCTCGGTTTGCTACTCATGTCCTTCACATAGAAAACCTGAGCGACATCTTTCGCTAGGACGAATGGTTCGTCAAGGTAACCAAGATTGTTGAAATCCACCATTGTCATTCCGTATTGCTGGTCCACCTTTACCCCACCTCCTGTTAGCTTGAACCATTTGCACCGGAACAAAGGGACCTTAAAGGAGGGTCCATAGTCAAGTTCCCATATCTCCTCTATGTAACCATAATATGTGACCTTTTGCCCATTCTCGGTTGCTGCATCAAAGCGGACACCACTGTTTGGTTGGTGCTCTTTTTATCTTGGGCGATCGTGTAAAATGTATTCCCATTTATCTCGTACCCTTGGAAAGTCGTTATAGTCGAAGATGGTGTCTTGGCCAACATGTACAGCTGATCTACAACATCATTGTCATTCATTAAATGTTTTCTCAACCAAGTGCCGAAAGTCTCCATGTGGGCCTTCCTAATCCAGGATTCAGGCTTCCCCGGGTTGTCCGAGCGTAAAATATTCTTGTGTTTCTCAAAGTACGGAGCCACCAAGCTGGAATTGGTCAGTACAGTGTGGTGTGCTTCAGTCAGAGAATGGCCGTCCATACATATCGTTGATTTCCTTCCGATCGTGCCTTTTCCACTTAGTCTCCCCTCGTGCCGCGATCGAGGAAGACCAATCGGCTTAAGGTCAGGAACAAAGTCAACACAAAAGTCAATTACCTCCTCATTTCCATAGCCCTTGGCGATGCTTCCTTCTGGCCTAGCACGGTTACGAACATATTTCTTTAATACTCCCATGAACCTCTCGAAGGGGAACATATTGTGTAGAAATACAGGACCGAGAACGAAAATCTCTTCGACTAGGTGAACCAGGAGGTGCGTCATAATATT
>NW_021176010.1:0-2595 GCF_002162155.2 Triticum dicoccoides
CTTTCTTTCTATCATCCTTTTTTTACCGGAGTTCTCCATGGAGGCTCTACATGGTATTTCATCAAGGATTCCTTTCATTCTTCAATTGTTCTTCAAGATTTCTCTTGAAGTTATGACCCGCCAAGCTATACTCTAAAATAAACATGGTGCTCAACACATGTTTAATTCTGAGGAGTTCGAGTATTCTTCGTCTGGCATTCCAAAGTGCAATTCTTTCTACCTTATCTTTTGAGGTGGTGTTATGTCACTCTTGACAATTTCCTTCATGTTTCATGATTCATATGTTGTCAAGAATGAGGTATATTTAAATCCATCATTTTCTGTTCGTTCAAGAGATCTTTTCAACCAATCAATCTTTTCTTGGAGTTATATTGGGTTATATGTCACCTACAACCTTCCCTAAGGAATGTAGCTATTTGTGGTGCTTATCAATGATCCAATTTTCTCCTTCCCATCTCGGTGAATAAGTTTTTCATCTCTTTGGTGCTCTCAATCAAATCAATGGTTTTCCATTAGTGGTCGGTTGTCACCTCATAGTCTTGAGATGTTTTCCATAAGCCCACTACAAGCTTATTCGTTTTGTTGTTGGTTTTCCAACATAACCGTTATAACCTTCTTGGAAGGGTGCTTTCCAAGATCATTTGTGGCAGAAGTTGGCATTTTCTTCTCCATTCTGTTATTCCAATGATCTATCTTCTATTCTTTCTTCTGGAGGCATTGTGATGTTGCTCTCTTCACTCATCATATCGTATTGTGAGGATCGTGTTCTTTTCATGCTTATCCATTTAAGCGGAGTGTCGTGTCCTCTTTTCAAGTTCTTTTCATCTTATCAAGTCTTGCATCTCTTCTCAACCGGAGTGCTGTCTGAAATCCTTCTTACCCATTATGCCATTCTTTCAATAGTTCCGGAGGCAGTGTGTTGTTGATTTCATCAAGTATCACCCCATCTTCTCAAGGTCATGTTCTATTCCTTTCATGTTCAACCGGAGTGCTGCCCGAATTCTTCCTCTCCTATCTTGTTTTAATCGGAGTGGTTTCGAATTCTATCTTGTCCATTAAACACTTGATTCATGTGTTTGCAACCTTCAAGTTCTCGTAATGTTCCTTGTTCCTCTTTTCTAACGGATTGTTTGCAATCTCGTTCATCTCTGTTGTACTCTTTCTTTTAAATTGCTCAACCTCTCAAGATTCGTGGTTTCACTCATTTGTCGAAGAAGCAACTTAGTTTACCTCTTATCTTCCTCTTCCTTTTTTCTCCGGTGCCATCCTAGATCTCGGGACGAGATCCTCTCGTAGTGGTGGAGTGTTGTAACGCCCCGGATACAACTTTCCATATTCATAACTCCAACTCTTGCCTTTTCCGGAGATGCGATATATTATTTCCTTCGTGGTTGGGTTTTTGTCTTTTGTTTTGCATTTTGGTCATGTCATGCATCTCATCTCATAACATCATGTGCATCGCATCCATATGTTTTCATAAAACTCGTAGCCGTTAGCAGTTGCCCTTTTCTCTCTTTGCCTCCGTTGTCATTTTGTCAGGCCCTTGTCCTTGTTAACCTCTCTCAGACCCTTCGTGTGCTTGTCCGAAACTTACCCGAACCCGAACTAGTCTGTCGTTAACGATGGATCCGGATTATCCCCAAACATCTATAAAACATCTCCGTTTTCGTTTTAGGACTCCCTACCTATTTACTCTCAACCGCCCGATTTCGACCGGACGGACCGGATTAACCCCTACCCTAATCCTCTTACTGTATAAATAAATGCCTAACCTAGATCCTAGGGGCATGTCCCATCCATTCCCCTCCTTGCGCCGCCACTAGCTCCACCTGGTCTCCCCCTTCCTCGGGATCCCCGATCCAATCCATCCACCCCACTCGGCCGAACCAACCACCTCCTCGTTTTGCAGCCCCGACTAACCAAGCAGCCCAGCCCCTCAGGCGCCTCCTTCCTCGAGCAGGAGTTCGACCTGCTGCCGGCGACCACCACCGGCGACAAGAACAAGACCGCTACCCCGTTCCCCTTCCCCTTCTTTTCCCTCTCTGGTTTCCTCTCCCTCTGCTCATCCCTATGCTCGTTTCCTTTGGACAGGGGTCCTCCATGGACGAATGCCAAGGCTGCCAAGAGGATCCGGACACCGCCGGCTTGCCTCTGCTCCGCCTCCCCTCGCCAAACATGCTCCATTCCCGGCGCCCTCCACCTCGTTTGCCGCGGGAGCTCCAAGCAGACGCTTTCCAGGGGGCCTTGCGCCTGAGCCTCCTCGCTCTCCTCATCGACCCAGGGAGAGGAGCTCCTCCCGAAGCCCCTTTTCGCCATCGCTGTTCGGCGCCGTCGGTGAGTCGTCCACCAGGCAGTGCCCCTACTCCCTTCCCCGTTCCCTTCGTTGAAGCCCCCATCTCTTCCATCGCCTCACATCTCTCTCTGTTCTCTCTTTCTCTGTCGACAGGAGCACCCCGCGCCATGGCCTCGCTGAGCTCTGCCTGCGCCGGCGCCTCAAGCCACCACCGTTCGCTCCAGATCTGGCCCCGCCGTCGGACCCCGTCGCCCCAGTCCCGTTCCGGCCGGTCCCCGTTGAGGCCGCCCTGCCGGAGCCCC
>NW_021176011.1:0-1668 GCF_002162155.2 Triticum dicoccoides
CTCCAATCTTCACCTGCAACTAACAACGCTATAAGAAGGGCTGAGCAAAGCGGTAACATAGCCAATCAACGGTTTGCTAGGACAATGGTGGGTTAGAGGTTCAACATGGCAATTGGGAGGCTGACAAGCAAAAGGTAGGCATCGTAGCAGTGGCAAAGCAAAAGAGCGAGCAAACTAGCATAGCAAAGATAGTAGTGATTTCGAGGGTATGATCATCTTGCCTGCACAGTTGTCAGAGTTGACTGGATCCTCACAAGCAAACTCAACGGGCTCCTCGGTAGCGAACTCGTCTCCCGGCTCTACCCAACAAGACAAACAAGCAACAAGGATACAATCAACCACGGGCAAGACCAAGCAATATGATGAAATGACGATATGCTATGCGGGATGCAATGCGGGATGCAAAATGCAAGATATGACAGGAAATGCATGAACCTGGCCTCAACTTGGAAAACCAAGTGTGCCACTGGATAGAGGGGATGAAATCGATTGAAAACGATATAAAGATCATTGGAATCGGAGTTACGGTTTGGAAATGGCAAGCGTTTTAAGATATGACACCGGTCTGCGATTTACAGCAAGTAGGCATCTAAATGCAACGAAATGAGCATGCTACAACCACCAAACATGAAAACAAAATACATGGCAGTGATGTACACAAGATGGTTGACAAAACACTAGCATTGAGCCATAGGCAAATTCATCCATTAAGAGGTTCAAACAAGCATGGCTAAAACGCAAATGCAAAACAGATCTCAGACTTAGTGAAATTAACACTAGTCTGAAATTTCAGATCACGATGCTCTCTTTGGAGCAGTAAAACAACATGATAGAAAACCTGAACATGACAAGTAAGAACATGGCATGGAGCTACTCATCAAGCTTAACAAAACACCCAAAGTGACCTGGGGCCAAAAGGGTTCACAAAATACTCTAACGAGCTCACGAACATCGCTCGAACACAATCAGTTTTCAGACTTAGTGAAAACTGAGACATGCTGAAATTTAACTCACGAAGGCATGTAAACGAGCTCGATGCACTCGCTACGGTGCAAGTCATGGCAAGGAAAGCATATAACCAGCAAGAAGGCACAAAGTGCTAGCTACACATGGCAAGAACAAAGGCATAGCATGCATGGAACACTAACGGTAGCATCGGCAAAATCGCAAACAAGTTGACGATCTGCCCAGATTAACAACGAAGCAAAAGTTGAGCTCGATTGAGTCAACCTAGAGCACTCCACATATGCAAAAAAAGACATGGATGGAAAGAGCATAACATAAATATCAAAACTCCCTTACTGATCATCCTCAAAAGAGGCACGGATCACTAGGAAACAAGCTGGACATATGGCATCATGAACTAAAATATCCCAGACTTAGTGAAAATCACTAAGTCCCTGAAATCTGCATTCTCAGGTACCTCTCTTCGCAAGCTTGCACAAGACAACACACACATCGTAAAAATGCATGGGTGACACCTCTGGAAAGAAGACAAAATGCTTAACAATTCATCCCAAAGGGGCACAGGCATATCATGCACGAATTAAATATAGCAAAAATGACAAAAGTGCACGATGAACTAACGGATCTGCAATCTAACTCACGAAGCCTCCTTCTAACAGCATTTTGGATATCAAGATGACCTCAAATGCAAATGATACAATG
>NW_021176012.1:0-1168 GCF_002162155.2 Triticum dicoccoides
ACTCTGTTAGATATGGTGCGATCTATGATGTCTCTTACCGATTTACCGCTTTCTTTTTGGGGCTATGCTTTAGAGACTGCCGCATTCACTTTAAATAGGGCTCCGTCGAAATCCGTTAAGACGACACCGTATGAATTATGGTTTGGGAAGAAACCTAAGCTGTCGTTTCTAAAAGTTTGGGGATGCGATGCTTATGTCAAGAAACTTCAACCTGAAAAGCTCGAACCCAAATCGGAAAAATGCGTCTTCATAGGGTACCCAAAAGAAACTATTGGGTACACCTTCTACCTCAGATCCGAAGGCAAGATCTTTGTTGCCAAGAATGGGTCCTTTCTGGAGAAAGAGTTTCTCTCGAAAGAAGTAAGTGGGAGGAAAGTAGAGCTTGATGAAGTATTGCCTCTTGAACCGGAAAATGGCGCAACTCAAGAAAATGTTCCTGAGGTGCCAGCACCGACTAGAGAGGAAGTTAATGATAATGATCAATATACTTCTGATCAAGCTCCTACTGAAATTCGAAGGTCCACAAGGACACGTTCCGCACCAGAGTGGTACGGCAACCCTGTCTTGGAAATCATGTTGTTAGACAACGGTGAACCTTCGAACTATGAAGAAGCGATGGCGGGCCCGGATTCCGACAAATGGCTAGAAGCCATGAAATCCGAGATAGGATCCATGTATGAAAACGAAGTATGGACTTTGACTGACTTGCCCGTTGAACGGCGAGCCATAGAAAATAAATGGATCTTTAAGAAGAAGACAGACGCGGATGGTAATGTGACCATCTATAAAGCTCGGCTTGTCGCTAAGGGTTATCGACAAGTTCAAGGGGTTGACTACGATGAGACTTTCTCACCGGTAGCGAAGCTGAAGTCCGTTCGAATCATGTTAGCAATTGCCGCATTCTATGATTACGAAATATGGCAAATGGACGTCAAAACGGCATTCCTTAATGGTTTCCTTAAGGAAGAATTGTATATGATGCAGCCGGAAGGTTTTGTCGATCCTAAGAATGCTGACAAAGTGTGCAAGCTCCAACGCTCGATTTATGGGCTGGTGCAAGCATCTCGGAGTTGGAACATTCGCTTTGATGAGATGATCAAAGCGTTTGGGTTTACACAGACTTATGGAGAAGCCTGCGTTTACAAGAAAGTGAGTGGGAGCTCTGTAG
>NW_021176013.1:0-1764 GCF_002162155.2 Triticum dicoccoides
ATATCTCAAAATAATCATAAAGAATCAAACTTCTCATAGTATTCAACACACTTTATATGAAGGTTTTTATTATACCCATCTTGGATGCCCATCATATTAGGACTAATTTTATAACCAAAGCAATTTACCATGCTTTTCTAAAAGACTCTCAAAATAATATAAGTGAAGCACTAGAGATAAACAATTTCTATAAAATAAAACCACCACCGTGCTCTAAAAAGATATAAGTGAAGCACCAGAGCAAAATTGTCTAGCTCAAAAGATATAAGTGAAGCACATAGAGTATTCTAATAAATTCCGATTCATGCGTGTCTCTCCCAAAAGGTGTGTATAACAAGGATGATTATGGTAAAGTAAAAAGCAAAGACTCAAATCATACAAGACGCTCCAAGCAAAACACATATCATGTGGTGAATAAAAATATAACGAAAGTAAAGTTATCGATAGACGAAGACGAAAGAGGGGATGCCTTCCGAGGCATCCCCAAGCTTAGGCTTTTGGTTGTCCTTGAATTTTACCTTGGGGTGCCTTGGGAATCCCCAAGCTTAGGCTCTTTCCACTCCTTATTCCAAAATCCATCAAATCTTTACCCAAAAACTTAAAAACTTCACAACACAAAACTTCAACAGAAAATCTCATGAGCTCCGTTAGTATAAGAAAATAAACCACCACTTTAAGGTATTGTAGTGAACTCATTCTTTATTTATATTGATGTTAAACCTACTGTATTCCAACTTCCCTATGGTTCATACCCCCCGATACTACTCATAGATTCATCAAAATAAGCAAACAACACATGAAAAATAGAATCTATCAAAAACAGAACAATATGTAGCAATCTGTAACTTTTGAATACTTTTGTAACTCTAAAAATTCTGAAGTAAATTGGTGGACGTGAGGAATTTGTCTATTAATCATCTGCAAAATAAACCTAAAAGCACTCTTTTGTAAAAAAGACAGCTATTCTCGTGAGCGCAAAAGTTTCTGTTTTTTACAGCAAGATCGCAAAGACTTCACCCAAGTCTTCCCAAAGGTTCTACTTGGCACAAACACTAAATAAAATATAAAACCACATCTAAACAGAAGCTAGATGAATTATTTATTACTAAGTAGGAGCAAAAATCAAAGAACAAAAGTAAAATTGGGTTGCCTCCCAACAAGCGCTATCATTTAATGCCCCTAGCTAGGCATAAAAACATGAATAGATCTAGGTATTTCTATAATAATGATACGGCAAATCGCGAAAACTCATGTCATACTCCCTACGTTCAGCAGCAAGTTTTTTTTGTGGCTAGCAAAAGTAATCAAAAGGGCTAAATTTAATGGGACAAAAGTCCCCAAGATCAAGGTCCGAAGGAATTGGTTCCTCCTTTGGCTCCTCATATTGCACAACCAATTCATCATTATAAGCATTCTTTTGGCAAAAAGTCATGAGCCTTTGTTCAAGAGGAAAACCTAACCCATTGTTCTGAATAGCAAAATTATCATTAAGTTCAGAAATCCTATCAACTAGAACATCGGTAGGAACCTTTTTTCTAAGGTTTTCATTATAAGCAACATGATCTAAAGATCGTAAACGCATTATGTCTTCTTGATTAAAAAAATTGCTTCTATGGGAGGACGACCAACATCCACCCTATAATGCACGAAAATTTCATTGGCCTCTTTCATTATAAATCTGAACTCATATGCTAGAAAGATGGCTGCCGCTCGCTTAACAGAAGAATGCTCTATATTGGAAAACTCCAGAAAAATCCTTTGTAT
>NW_021176014.1:0-1106 GCF_002162155.2 Triticum dicoccoides
CACGTAAACGCACTACGGGGTTCGTTAATCGTTGAAATCACTCCGGGACCCCAAAACAGTGAGTAATAGTCCAAGAAGTGGGCCAGAATCGGCCAAAACTGTGAGTGTTGATGACCAACACGGAAATGCACCTTGGGGTTCAACAACTATGGAAATCGCTTCGGGACCCCAAAACAGTGAGTAATAGTGAATGAAACGGGCCAGAATCGGCCAAAACCGCGAGTGCTGAAGACCGACACGTAAACACACCACGGGGTTCGTCAATCGTTGAAATCACTCTGGGACCCCAAAATAGTGAGTTATACTCCAAGAAGCGGGCCAAAATCGGCCAAAGCTGTGAGTGTTGATGACCGACACGTAAACGTCAACAACTATGGAAATCACTCCGGGACCCCAAAATTGTGAGTAATAGATCATGAAACGGGCAAGAATCAGCCAAAACCGCGAGTGTTGATGACCGACACGTAAACGCACCACGGGGTTTGTCAATCGTTGAAATCACTCCAGGAGCCCAAAACAGTGAGTAATAGTCCAAGAAGCGGGCCAGTATCGGCCAAAACTGTGAGTGTGGATAACCGACACGTAAACGCACCTTGGGGTTCAACAATTATGGAAATCGCTTCGGGACCCCAAAACAGTGAGTAATAGTCCATGAAACAGGCAAGAATCAGCGAAAACCGCGAGTGCTGATGACCAACACGTAAATGCACCACGGGGTTCATCAATCGTTGAAATCACTCCGAGACCCCAAAACTGTGAGTAATAGTCCAAGAAGCGGCCCGATTCGGCCAAAACTGTGAGTCTTGATGACCGACACGGAAACGCACATTGGGGTTCAACAACTATGGAAATCGCTTTGGGACCCCAAAACGGTGAGTAATAGTCCATGAAATGGGCCAGAATCGGCCAAAACCGCGAGTGCTGATGACCGACACGTAAACGCACTACGGGGTTCGTTAATCGTTGAAATCACTCCGGGACCCCAAAACAGTGAGTAATAGTCCAAGAAGTGGGCCAGAATCGGCCAAAACTGTGAGTGTTGATGACCAACACGGAAATGCACCTTGGGGTTCAACAACTATGGAAATCGCTTCGGGACCCCAAAA
>NW_021176015.1:0-1045 GCF_002162155.2 Triticum dicoccoides
GTGCGGCCCAGCCCAGCCGGCCCAGCACTGTGCTGGCCCGTGCCAGCCAGCTGCTTCCCCTCGCCAGAGCAGGCAGGGAGGTGAGCATGGCGCGCCCGAGCTCGCCACGCACCACCCAGCCTCTCTGCATCGCCCTGGTCGCCGTTGCGCCGCGTGGATCGTCTTCTGGTCGCCGCCCCGACCTCGCCGACACCCCATTCACTCTCCCCCGGCTCTCCCTCACTCTCTCTCTCTCACGGCCGAAGCTCACCGTCGCCGCCGTTCGCCTTAGCCACCGTCTCCGACCACCCCTCGCTTCCCCGACCAGCTCAGAAGCTCCGCCTCGACTCCTTCTTCCTCCCCACCGCTCCACGGGTCCCCGGAAGCCCTGCATCGCCGCCACGTCGCCGTTCCCCCCTTCGGACTCCGACCACCGTCGCCGTCAAATTCGTCGTCTCCGGCGCGTCCCCGAGCCCGCTTCGACGCCCACTGCAACCGCGGTGAGCTACGCCACCGTTTCCCCCTTCTCCCCTGCTCTCTCCCGACCCCTAGGCCCTAGCCCCACCGCGACCGAAAGCTTCACGCCGCCGGCGATGTCGCCGTCGTGGCCACGATCGCCGTAGCGCCCAACCGAGCACGCCATCGTGCTCCACATCTCACTAGGAGCACGTAGCACGCTCCAACACCCCCCCTAACACCCTGCAACACCGTTCCCGTGCACGACCGAACCCCGGCCGCCGCAGCCGAGCTCGCCGCCGTCGACTCCGGCCACCCCGACCCCAACGGACTCCGCCAAGAGCCGCGGGTCGTCCTCAGCTTCACTCCGGTGGCCTCCGCGGTTCATTTGGTGGCCGAAACGACCAAAACCACTATCGCCGCCGCACTGATGGTCGCCGCCGGCCAGAACTCCGGCGAGCTGACATGGCCTAGTTAATTAGCCAGTAAACCACCACCTACTGACGCTGACAAGTGGGCCCCAGGGCTTAGTCAAAGCTAACCAGCCCGGGTCAACACGGGATTAGCCCCTGTGTCACTGACGTGTGGACCCCACACGTCAGGTTTGACC
>NW_021176016.1:0-1137 GCF_002162155.2 Triticum dicoccoides
TTTGGGGGTGACAAGTAGTACTAAAAAGCAGTTTAGTCCCCAACTTAGCCCATAAACATCTCCAAAAGTGGCTAAGAAATTTAGTATCACGATCTGAAACAATAGTATTTGGCACACCATGCAAGCGAATAATTTCACGAAAGAACAAATCAGCAACATTAACAGCATCATCGCTTTTATGACATGGTATAAAGTGTGCCATTTTCGAGAATCTATCCACGACAACAAATATGCTATCCCTCCCCTTCTTTGTTCGAGGTAAACCTAAAACAAAGTCCATATATATATCCTCCCAAGGAACACTAGGTACAGGCAAAGGCATATATAAACCATGAGGATTGAGTCGTGACTTAGCTTTTTGACATGTAGTGCAGCGAGCAATAAAACGCTCAACATCCCGTCTCATCTTTGGCCAAAAGAAATGTGTAGCAAGTACGTCCTCCGTCTTCTTCACGCCAAAGTGTCCCATTAACCCTCCTCCATGCGCCTCCTGCAACAACAAAAGACGAACGGAGCTAGCTGGAATGCATAGCTTGTTAGCACGAAACACAAATCCATCGTTAACAACAAACTTGTTCCACATTCTTCCTTCTTTACAATTCTGCATTACATCTTTAAAATTAGCATCATGCACGTATTGATCTTTGATGGTCTCCAAACCAAATATTTTGAAGTCAAGTTGTGAAAGCATAGTATAGCGACGAGACAATGCATCAGCAATAACATTTTCTTTTCCCTTCTTGTGTTTAATGACATAAGGGAAAGTCTCAATGAATTCAACCCATTTAGCATGTCTACGATTCAGTTTAGCTTGACTTTTAATATGTTTCAAAGATTCATGATCAGAATGTATAACAAATTCTTTGGGCCATAAATAATGTTGCCATGTTTCTAAAGTCTGAACAAGAGCATATAATTCTTTATCATAAGTAGAATAATTCAGACTAGGCCCACTCAATTTTTCAGAAAAGTATGCAACAGGTTTGCCATCTTGTAATAGCACACCTCCTAATCCAATTCCACTAGCATCACATTCAAGCTCAAAAGTCTTATTAAAATCAGGAAGTTGGAGTAAAGGAGCATGTGTCAACTTATCTTTCAATACCGTGAAGGCTTCTTCCTGTGCGGTACCCCAAA
>NW_021176017.1:0-2595 GCF_002162155.2 Triticum dicoccoides
CTTTCTTTCTATCATCCTTTTTTTACCGGAGTTCTCCATGGAGGCTCTACATGGTATTTCATCAAGGATTCCTTTCATTCTTCAATTGTTCTTCAAGATTTCTCTTGAAGTTATGACCCGCCAAGCTATACTCTAAAATAAACATGGTGCTCAACACATGTTTAATTCTGAGGAGTTCGAGTATTCTTCGTCTGGCATTCCAAAGTGCAATTCTTTCTACCTTATCTTTTGAGGTGGTGTTATGTCACTCTTGACAATTTCCTTCATGTTTCATGATTCATATGTTGTCAAGAATGAGGTATATTTAAATCCATCATTTTCTGTTCGTTCAAGAGATCTTTTCAACCAATCAATCTTTTCTTGGAGTTATATTGGGTTATATGTCACCTACAACCTTCCCTAAGGAATGTAGCTATTTGTGGTGCTTATCAATGATCCAATTTTCTCCTTCCCATCTCGGTGAATAAGTTTTTCATCTCTTTGGTGCTCTCAATCAAATCAATGGTTTTCCATTAGTGGTCGGTTGTCACCTCATAGTCTTGAGATGTTTTCCATAAGCCCACTACAAGCTTATTCGTTTTGTTGTTGGTTTTCCAACATAACCGTTATAACCTTCTTGGAAGGGTGCTTTCCAAGATCATTTGTGGCAGAAGTTGGCATTTTCTTCTCCATTCTGTTATTCCAATGATCTATCTTCTATTCTTTCTTCTGGAGGCATTGTGATGTTGCTCTCTTCACTCATCATATCGTATTGTGAGGATCGTGTTCTTTTCATGCTTATCCATTTAAGCGGAGTGTCGTGTCCTCTTTTCAAGTTCTTTTCATCTTATCAAGTCTTGCATCTCTTCTCAACCGGAGTGCTGTCTGAAATCCTTCTTACCCATTATGCCATTCTTTCAATAGTTCCGGAGGCAGTGTGTTGTTGATTTCATCAAGTATCACCCCATCTTCTCAAGGTCATGTTCTATTCCTTTCATGTTCAACCGGAGTGCTGCCCGAATTCTTCCTCTCCTATCTTGTTTTAATCGGAGTGGTTTCGAATTCTATCTTGTCCATTAAACACTTGATTCATGTGTTTGCAACCTTCAAGTTCTCGTAATGTTCCTTGTTCCTCTTTTCTAACGGATTGTTTGCAATCTCGTTCATCTCTGTTGTACTCTTTCTTTTAAATTGCTCAACCTCTCAAGATTCGTGGTTTCACTCATTTGTCGAAGAAGCAACTTAGTTTACCTCTTATCTTCCTCTTCCTTTTTTCTCCGGTGCCATCCTAGATCTCGGGACGAGATCCTCTCGTAGTGGTGGAGTGTTGTAACGCCCCGGATACAACTTTCCATATTCATAACTCCAACTCTTGCCTTTTCCGGAGATGCGATATATTATTTCCTTCGTGGTTGGGTTTTTGTCTTTTGTTTTGCATTTTGGTCATGTCATGCATCTCATCTCATAACATCATGTGCATCGCATCCATATGTTTTCATAAAACTCGTAGCCGTTAGCAGTTGCCCTTTTCTCTCTTTGCCTCCGTTGTCATTTTGTCAGGCCCTTGTCCTTGTTAACCTCTCTCAGACCCTTCGTGTGCTTGTCCGAAACTTACCCGAACCCGAACTAGTCTGTCGTTAACGATGGATCCGGATTATCCCCAAACATCTATAAAACATCTCCGTTTTCGTTTTTGGACTCCCTACCTATTTACTCTCAACCGCCCGATTTCGACCGGACGGACCGGATTAACCCCTACCCTAATCCTCTTACTGTATAAATAAATGCCTAACCTAGATCCTAGGGGCATGTCCCATCCATTCCCCTCCTTGCGCCGCCACTAGCTCCACCTGGTCTCCCCCTTCCTCGGGATCCCCGATCCAATCCATCCACCCCACCCGGCCGAACCAACCACCTCCTCGTTTTGCAGCCCCGACTAACCAAGCAGCCCAGCCCCTCAGGCGCCTCCTTCCTCGAGCAGGAGTTCGACCTGCTGCCGGCGACCACCACCGGCGACAAGAACAAGACCGCTACCCCGTTCCCCTTCCCCTTCTTTTCCCTCTCTGGTTTCCTCTCCCTCTGCTCATCCCTATGCTCGTTTCCTTTGGACAGGGGTCCTCCATGGACGAATGCCAAGGCTGCCAAGAGGATCCGGACACCGCCGGCTTGCCTCTGCTCCGCCTCCCCTCGCCAAACATGCTCCATTCCCGGCGCCCTCCACCTCGTTTGCCGCGGGAGCTCCAAGCAGACGCTTTCCAGGGGGCCTTGCGCCTGAGCCTCCTCGCTCTCCTCATCGACCCAGGGAGAGGAGCTCCTCCCGAAGCCCCTTTTCGCCATCGCTGTTCGGCGCCGTCGGTGAGTCGTCCACCAGGCAGTGCCCCTACTCCCTTCCCCGTTCCCTTCGTTGAAGCCCCCATCTCTTCCATCGCCTCACATCTCTCTCTGTTCTCTCTTTCTCTGTCGACAGGAGCACCCCGCGCCATGGCCTCGCTGAGCTCTGCCTGCGCCGGCGCCTCAAGCCACCACCGTTCGCTCCAGATCTGGCCCCGCCGTCGGACCCCGTCGCCCCAGTCCCGTTCCGGCCGGTCCCCGTTGAGGCCGCCCTGCCGGAGCCCC
>NW_021176018.1:0-1435 GCF_002162155.2 Triticum dicoccoides
GGCACGCAAGCTAAATCCTCATCGTCATGGCTCCCAAGGAGCGGGCGAGCAAAAGAACGACGCCAGTGCGGCAACAGAAAAAAGCTAAGTCGTGCAAAACTTTAAATATTTCCTTTCTATACGAAGTTATCCGCCTTGGAGATCATGTTCTTTGTACGAAAAACCTGTGCGCGGAGGAATCAACTCGTAGCTAGTCGCGCCCTTACTTTGTTTCGAGTACGCTCAACAACTTAAGTGAGCTGCTAGCGCCCTTACTTTGCTTCGAGTCCGCTCAGCAACTTAAGAGAGCTGCTAGCGCCCTTACTTTGTTTCGAGTCCGCTCAACAATTTAAGCGAGCTGCAACTAGTTGCGACAAGATTACTTGTCGGTAGCGACCCCGCCAGCAGGCTGCTGAAGTTCCACACTCGGCGCTCGCGGCAAGGGTGCCTGCACCAGCAAGTTTTCCTAGAAAGCGTAGGGTGGACGTACAAAGAGGGGTCGAATAGGAAGATAGCATGTGCTATTTATTTGAGATTTCTGCATAGACCTGTATGCCGAGGAGCCTTCTCGGGGCTAGTTGCGCTCCATGTTGCCTCGAGTCCGCTCGGCAACTTGTGCGGTTGCGCTAGAACCAAGAAGGTAAACCTTTCCGGGAGGCGATGTTCCCGAATAGCCGCTAAGGGCCCGTTCCCTTAAGCGCTGCTAGCTGGATCACACGCACCGGAAAGCATTCCAGCAGGCATAGGGAATATGTAGCAGAAGTCAAAATTCGCAAACGAGTTAGGTGCACTTCGGATGCTAATCACTTGCTATGTTTGAACGCAGTTATGGCCCGGGGGCTGGCAACGCCCTTAGGGCCAATCTTTTTGGCGTCAAGAACGACGAAGTTCTTGACCATAAGCCTTTCCGGCAACGATCTTGCCGGGAGCCGGCGTCAAGAACGACGAAGTTCTTCGCCATAAGCCTTTCCGGCAACGATCTTGCCGGGAGCCGGCGTCAAGAACGACGAAGTTCTTCGCCATAAGCCTTTCCGGCAACGATCTTGCCGGGAGCCGGTGTCAAGAACAACGAAGTTCTTCGCCATGAGCCTTCCTGGCGACAAGTTTGCCGGAAGCCGGCATCGAGAATGTCAAAGTTCTCTGCCGAAGATAAAAGCCTTCCTGGCAACAAGCTTGCCGGAAGCCGGCATCGAGAACGTCAAAGTTCTCTGCCGAAGATAAAAGCCTTCCTGGCAACAAGCCTGCCGGGAGCCGGCATCGAGAACGTCAAAGTTCTCTGCCGAAGATAAAAGCCTTCCTGGCAACAAGCCTGCTGGAAGCCGGCATCGAGAACGCCAAAGTTCTCTGCCGAAGATAAAAACCTTCCTGGCAACAAGTTTGCCGGAAGCCGGCATCGAGAACGTCAAAGTTCTCTGCTGAAGATAAAAACCTTCCTGGCAACAAGTTTGCCGGAAGC
>NW_021176019.1:0-970 GCF_002162155.2 Triticum dicoccoides
AAGTCCAATTCAAATAGCTATTGATTTAATTCAAATACCCAAAATAAATGTTTCTGAGATACCGAAAATATTGGTTTGGATTTTACCTCTTGCCAATATTTCCAGAGGATAACAAGAACATTTTCTTGGACTTATTTGAAGCAATTTTTATCTTGATCATTTTTTTAAAGGATTCTGAGGCTTTGAAAATTCCTCAATTCAAATTTCATTTGAATTTAAACATGATGCAGCAACCAAGCTAGTCCAAGGCCAGGGTAAAGCTAGGGATGTGACAACTCACCCCCACTAAACAAGAATCTCGTCTCGAGATTCAAGCGTAGGGTAGGATGAAGGGGAAACGCAAACTAGTATAATCTTCACGATCCAGGTTGCGCTTCGAATGAACGTTGATTCGATCACCATCATTGTCTCGAAGTCTTGCTCTGAGAAATCCTGCCAACATGACCTGGAGAGAAGGAGACTCTAGAAGGGTCGATCTCCTCGAAGATCGAACAACTCAGGATTAACTCACGGAATGAGACATAGAACCATCTCTCGAGTTGAGACACGAGATACACATCAAGAGGGGTGGAAAGAAACGGATGACGAAGGTTCACTAGGTAGACAACAATTCCACACCTAAGAAGGTGGTAAACGATTGTCAACGTAGCGAGGAGTTGAGTTGCCATGATACCACGACGAAACATCCTGGAGGAGGGTGATTCGTAGATTATTACCTTAAGTGGCAAAAAGAATTACTTTTGATTCAAAGATCATTGAAACTCTTCATACCAGCCTAAGGCAATTCACAACGATCGTTTGGAGGGGGTCGGTAGAATGGCATACTCGGACTTGGATGATGTGGATTACCTTGTTGAAGACAACGCAATGGATGATTTTTGCTTATCACCGGAAATGGAAGGGACCCATGGTAGAATGGCACATTGGCGGTGCAAGCTGGGAACAAAATGCAAATGCTGGGAATGATTCT
>NW_021176020.1:0-765 GCF_002162155.2 Triticum dicoccoides
AGATTTCCAGGTTGCTCGGTGAGATTTTACAGTTTTTCGTAGTTTAGATCGAGTCTGTTCTTCATACCTACAGTCCACGAAAAAGCCACAAAAAAAAATTTAGGGTTAGTTCATCATATCCGAACCAATCTGAGCCTTTGCATAATCTTTTTAGGGTTTTTGCTTTGTTGAATTTGCGGTTGCATCGTCGGTCTAGTTGCTGGTCTTAGAGTCTAGTCTTTTAGAGTTTCGAGTTCTGGTCATAAGTTGTCACGCCGCCGCCGCACCATCATCATCGCCCCTGCCATCTACCACCACCGCTTATCCGCCACCGCTCCGAATCAGTATCCATATACCACCACCAATCCGTGTCCATATACCACCACCGATCCATATCCATATACTACCACCACTACCACCACCGCTGCCATATACCACCACCATATATCTACCACCAATCCGAGTTCCTTGCTTATTAGGTTTGTTTCCGAGATCCATCTAGTTTCCGATTCGTGTTTCCTTGCCGGAGTAGGTTTCGGAAAAAAAAAAAAGTCGGGTAGCCACGCTCCGTTTAGGCCCAAAATTTTTTGAAAACGCGTTTTTTGAAAAAATTTCTGGCTATCCTATTTTTAGGTGTTTCTGAGTGTTTTGAGACAGGTGCCATTATAGGAAGTTTTTTTTGACCCGTTTCCAGTTTTTGGGTCCGGGCAGCCGAAAAAAAAAAAATTGGTCGAAAAAATTTCGTGCCCATCCTGTCAGTTTGAGCTAGGAAAAGTTTTGAGACAC
>NW_021176021.1:0-898 GCF_002162155.2 Triticum dicoccoides
AAGAACAACTCATATTCGCCTTGTCACAGGGCGCCGAGCACAACCTGATGACCTATGAGGCGTACGATATCAACGGCTACACATTCTACACCGAGGCCAAGGACATGAAGAGCGATGGTTATCAGAACTCCGGGGTAACGATGGAATCCTACACCGGTAACGACAAGGACAGATACTACGGAAGGATCGAGGAGATCTGGGAGCTGAGCTACGCTGGAGAGAAGGTCCCGATGTTCCGTGTCAGATGGGCCAAGAGCGTCCTAAAAGAAGACCGGTATTTCACCACCATGGTTATACCCGAAGCCAAATCCAAGACCGCGGGCGCAAACGTCACCGCGAAAAATGAGCCATGGGTACTGGCTTCCCAAGTGGACCAATGCTTCTTCATTACCGACCCGTCAAAGACCAGTCGTGTTGTCGTTAGGAGAGGCAAAAGGAAGATCATCGGAATGGATGGAGTAGCCAATGAGCAAGACTTCGACAAGTACGGCGACCCGAGGATCGAACATGACGATGATGATGAAGTAGCAGCATACACCACAAGAAGAAGCAGGACCACCCTACCTAAAGGACGTCCGTTCCACAGAAGAACTCCATTTGCGAAAAAGAAGGGCAAGAAGATTGTTAACAGATAGCTAGCTAAGATCGATTGTATTTAAATCGTAGCCTTCATTTCTCGATTGTATTTCATGGGCACTTTTTGAACTATCATGAATATTTTTAAATTTCATGGACACTCGATCTCGATCCCCCTCCATCTCGATCGCTATCCCACCTCGCCAGATCTGGTCCCCCTCGCCGCCGAGCACCCCCCGGTCCACCGGCCGCCGCCGCCGACCCCCCCGCACCCTCGATTCCCCTACTCAACCGCCGCCGCCGACCCCCCGCACCCCTCCCC
>NW_021176022.1:0-1808 GCF_002162155.2 Triticum dicoccoides
GTGTGTGTGAAGAAAGATGATATCTTCATCAATTGGTCCTCGTGAACAATTGTTGGATCTATTATCTTACCCAAACCTTTGATTGAGTATGGGCTATCATCCAATCAGACCAGAACCAACGATATTCGTAATGTTGTCTTACTCGTGGTTGATCCCTCGAGCATACACCATTATATCTTTTGGGTCTGACCAATGCTATCACTGTGTTCACTCAACTATGGAATTCCTTTTAAAAGGAAACCCAGATGAGTTGTTGTTGAGCCCATTGACAACATCCTTATCTCCTCCATAATTCTGCTGAACATTAAGCTAGTGTTGGAAACTTTTGAAGGCATTTTCTTCATGCTAGCTCATGAAGTAATTGTTTGATGAAAGGAGTGACTTCCTCTTATACACGTGCATTTGGTGAAAGTTGCCGCCGTGGATTTGAGAAAGTTAGTTTTGCTTCCTCTGGAATCATCCCAAGTCAGTCATGCATACGTGCGAGGTATTCTCTGGTCTGGAGACTTGCAACCTTCATTCCATATGTGTTCCGAGCACACCAAGCCACTGATTGAGTTGTTCAAAGATAAAGGAGTCTGTCCAAGGTGAACTCTTTGGATTTCCACGCGTGGAGACTTCGATGTCATTAATGATGGTTCCCCCACCTGAACTCGGTAGTGTTTTGTTGTAAGACTACCATGTGATAATGTTTGTCTGGGACAACGTGTTCACATGTGTGTAGCAGAACCAGCTCATGTTTTGGAGCTTGCTATCGTAGTTCGCTCCCCGAGAATCTCGCAACGTCATCTCGTCGATTTGTGTTGCAAACTTTCATTTTTCTTCCTAGACTCGATGAGTCTAGAATATCCTGACACCAACCAGATCTGAATCTCAGGCAGATATAATGGTTGGAACATTTCCCAAGAACTATAATATTGGTCCCTCAATAACCGGTAAGGGGATGTCGTGGCCAACACACCCAGCCGGAAGACCTGTTATTATAATATCATGATTGAGGAAGTTGGCCACCTCCCCATAAGGATTTCGTAGGATTTACCTCCCTAGTTATTCCTTATGGATTTTTGTATTCCCGAAGTCCGACCTTTTACTTGATGTTCTAGATATCAAACCATATCTATGAATGGGTTACGCTAGCACATCAAGGAGAACATTAGAAGCGGAGTGCTAAATGTCTCTCGGTCGATCATCCAGATTTTGTTTCCTTGGCCTCGCTAAGATAAAATCTGAGAAGGTGTTATCTTTCTTTGCATCTGCATCCTCCATCATCATTCATCATGGTAGCAAGTTGTGTTGCCGGACCCTTGACACGGATGTTGATAAAACCTTGATGATTATGGAAATGCTCAAGTTCTTGAGAGCACGCACAAGCGCTACGTGTTATCATCGGCACTAACTGGGTTTGCTCTCAGTTTCCTCGGCAATGCTATGACCTTTTCAAACAGTGAATTCACTCTCTATTGTTGAGCCTCTCCCCAGTTACCAGAATCGTTCCCAGCATTTGCATTCTGTTCCCAGCTTGCACCGCCATTGTGCCATTCTACCATGGGTTTCTTCCATTTCCGGTGATAAGCAAATTCATCCATTGCGTTGTCTTCAACAAGGTAATCCACATCATCCAAGTTTGAGTATGCCATTATATCGACCCCCTCCAAATGATCGCTTGTGATTGCCTTAGGCTGGTTTAAAGAGTTTCAATGATCTCTGAATCAAAAGTAATTCTTTTTGCCACTTAAGGGGATATCTCTACGAGTCACCTTCCCTAAGGTGTATCGTTATGGTATCTTGGCAACTCAACTCCTCGCTAC
>NW_021176023.1:0-1808 GCF_002162155.2 Triticum dicoccoides
GTGTGTGTGAAGAAAGATGATATCTTCATCAATTGGTCCTCGTGAACAATTGTTGGATCTATTATCTTACCCAAACCTTTGATTGAGTATGGGCTATCATCCAATCAGACCAGAACCAACGATATTCGTAATGTTGTCTTACTCGTGGTTGATCCCTCGAGCATACACCATTATATCTTTTGGGTCTGACCAATGCTATCACTGTGTTCACTCAACTATGGAATTCCTTTTAAAAGGAAACCCAGATGAGTTGTTGTTGAGCCCATTGACAACATCCTTATCTCCTCCATAATTCTGCTGAACATTAAGCTAGTGTTGGAAACTTTTGAAGGCATTTTCTTCATGCTAGCTCATGAAGTAATTGTTTGATGAAAGGAGTGACTTCCTCTTATACACGTGCATTTGGTGAAAGTTGCCGCCGTGGATTTGAGAAAGTTAGTTTTGCTTCCTCTGGAATCATCCCAAGTCAGTCATGCATACGTGCGAGGTATTCTCTGGTCTGGAGACTTGCAACCTTCATTCCATATGTGTTCCGAGCACACCAAGCCACTGATTGAGTTGTTCAAAGATAAAGGAGTCTGTCCAAGGTGAACTCTTTGGATTTCCACGCGTGGAGACTTCGATGTCATTAATGATGGTTCCCCCACCTGAACTCGGTAGTGTTTTGTCGTAAGACTACCTTGTGATAATGTTTGTCTGGGACAACGTGTTCACATGTGTGTAGCAGAACCAGCTCATGTTTTGGAGCTTGCTATCGTAGTTCGCTCCCCGAGAATCTCGCAACGTCATCTCGTCGATTTGTGTTGCAAACTTTCATTTTTCTTCCTAGACTCGATGAGTCTGGAATATCCTGACACCAACCAGATCTGAATCTCAGGCAGATATAATGGTTGGAACATTTCCCAAGAACTATAATATTGGTCCCTCGATAACCGGTAAGGGGATGTCGTGGCCAACACACCCAGCCGGAAGACCTGTTATTATAATATCATGATTGAGGAAGTTGGCCACCTCCCCATAAGGATTTCGTAGGATTTACCTCCCTAGTTATTCCTTATGGATTTTTGTATTCCCGAAGTCCGACCTTTTACTTGATGTTCTAGATATCAAACCATATCTATGAATGGGTTACGCTAGCACATCAAGGAGAACATTAGAAGCGGAGTGCTAAATGTCTCTCGGTCGATCATCCAGATTTTGTTTCCTTGGCCTCGCTAAGATAAAATCTGAGAAGGTGTTATCTTTCTTTGCATCTGCATCCTCCATCATCATTCATCATGGTAGCAAGTTGTGTTGCCGGACCCTTGACACGGATGTTGATAAAACCTTGATGATTATGGAAATGCTCAAGTTCTTGAGAGCACGCACAAGCGCTACGTGTTATCATCGGCACTAACTGGGTTTGCTCTCAGTTTCCTCGGCAATGCTATGACCTTTTCAAACAGTGAATTCACTCTCTATTGTTGAGCCTCTCCCCAGTTACCAGAATCGTTCCCAGCATTTGCATTCTGTTCCCAGCTTGCACCGCCATTGTGCCATTCTACCATGGGTTTCTTCCATTTCCGGTGATAAGCAAATTCATCCATTGCGTTGTCTTCAACAAGGTAATCCACATCATCCAAGTTTGAGTATGCCATTATATCGACCCCCTCCAAATGATCGCTTGTGATTGCCTTAGGCTGGTTTAAAGAGTTTCAATGATCTCTGAATCAAAAGTAATTCTTTTTGCCACTTAAGGGGATATCTCTACGAGTCACCTTCCCTAAGGTGTATCGTTATGGTATCTTGGCAACTCAACTCCTCGCTAC
>NW_021176024.1:0-1225 GCF_002162155.2 Triticum dicoccoides
AAGAACGAGCAAGAATATGATAAAGCAATCTGAATATTGCAAATATATATGAGGTATTGATAATGGTGGAGATCCGTAAGCGGTCTTGGTCTGGTCGTTGGACACAAACGAAGTACACGAAGTTGCAATGGCTAACTTTTAACTAAACAAATCCCAAGGAAAAGCTACTAGATGGATCTACTTATATAGGAGCAAGGGGTGGCGGCCAAGGAGGTGGGAGGACGTCCCAAGGCAGCCTAAAACTAAATCTAGGTCGTACAAGGCCAATGGGCCCAAGTGGAGGTGATGTAACACCTTTGGACTTGTAGTTTGACTCGGATTCTGCTGCAGCATCAGATTGTTTCGTCCACAACTCAACGCTCCGGACGAATTTGAAGGTGATTCCAATTGGGTTGGAAAGTGCACGAAATCTAGTTTCCAACAAAAAAAGAATCACCCAATTCGGAGTCCGTATGAAAAACTTGTGTGCGTTTTGAGTCATGTATGTCTGTGCAGTCTGAATCTGAATCCAGAACGTGAGAGACTTGGACTCTATCTTCTCTTGGGCCAAAAGTGACGTGAGAGAACTTTTTGGACAGCAAATAAACATCTCTTTCTTCCTTATCTTCATATGTGGATTGTACAAATGTCCCATACACCTGCAATTAGACAAAACACAAAAGTGTGTGAAGTATTTTTGTTCTGGATAACATAAATAGATTATTGAATAGTTTGCACTAGAAATCACCTGACAAATATGCATATATGCAATATTTTTGGTCATATCCAAGGTAGTCATGTCCTCATCACCAGGTACTTTCGTTTCTTGGTAATGATTCTAATGTTCATGAGAATATGATGCTGCCTAAATTGGATACATTTGTTTTGCTTACAAATGAAGGGCCTAGCTTGGAGAAGGATGAACATTGGAGCAAGAACAAGCATGGAGATGATGGCATGCGCAAGGGGAACAAGAACGGAGTTACAAGTGATGATTTCAGGACTTTGAAGCCACCATAATGGGTGCATGAAGCCTTGGACGAAATATACAAGATGCCACTTCATAAATTTCGTCCCGAGGCTATTTTAGGTGCTGCGTCACCTTATTATTGGGCCAGGCCCATGTAATTTCGAAATACATAAGTATAGGCTATTTTTAGAGTCCGTATGTGTGGGGAAACAAGAGATAGGGTTGATTTCGGACCCCTCCACCAAGGGCCACGAAATTCCCCCCTCTTCCTCCATA
>NW_021176025.1:0-3548 GCF_002162155.2 Triticum dicoccoides
TTGTGGAGAACCTTGGTGACGATGAAGGGGCCTTCCCAAGAAGGAGCAAGCTTGTGTGGTTTGTGCTGATCCACTCGGAGAACCAAATCCCCTTCCTGGAAGGCTCGACCTCTCACGTTTCGGGCGTGGAAACGCCGCAGATCTTGTTGGTAGATGGTCGACCGGATCAGAGCCATCTCCCTTTCTTCCTCTAAAAGGTCGACTGCGTCCTGCCGCGCTTGTTCAGCTTCTGCTTCGTTGTAGATTTCAACTCGAGGAGCATTGTGGAGAAGATCACTCGGCAAGACTGCTTCAGCCCCATAGACCAAGAAGAATGGAGTTCTTCCGGTCGACCGATTAGGCGTGGTCCGCAGTCCCCAGAGTACAGATGGAAGTTCGTCGACCCAAGCTCCAGCCGCGTGTTTGAGATCACGCATCAGTCGAGGCTTCAGTCCCTTGAGAATCAGTCCATTAGCTCGCTCTGCTTGTCCATTCGACTGCGGATGGGCAACTGATGCGTAGTCGACCCGTGTGCCTTGGGAGTCGCAGAAAGCTCTGAATTCCTCGGAGTCAAAGTTCGACCCATTATCCGTAATGATGCTATGCGGAACTCCATATCTGAATATTAGTTCCCTGATGAAGCTAACAGCAGTACCGGTGTCAAGGCTCTTGATTGGTTTAGCCTCGATCCACTTGGTGAACTTGTCGACTGCCACCAGTACATGCGTGAAGCCACTTCGTCCTGTTCTCAAAGGACCGATCATGTCCAGCCCCCAAACTGCAAAAGGCCAGACGAGTGGGATGGTCTTCAAAGCTGACGCAGGCTTGTGCGACATATTCGAGTAGAACTGACATCCCTCGCACTTATCTACTATCTCTTTTGCCATCTCATTCGCCTTGGGCCAGTAAAATCCGGCTCGGTATGCTTTGGCCACGATGGTCCGAGAGGACGCATGATGACCACAGGTCCCCGAGTGAATATCATTGAGGATGAGTCGACCTTCTTCTGGTGTTATGCACTTCTGACCGACTCCAGTCGCTCTTTCTCTGTATAATTGTCCTTTGATTACGATAAAGGCCTTAGATCGACGGACGATCTGTCGAGCCTCTTCCTCATCCTCCGGAAGCTCTTTCCTCAAGATATATGCGACATACGGAATCGTCCAGTCGGGAATGACCACCAAAACTTCCATGATCAAGTCGACCACCGCTGGGACTTCAACTTCAGTCGGATCTGTGGCGCTCTTGGGCTGCGGAGTTTCTTCGGTGAAAGGATCTTCTTTGACTGACGGAGTGTGTATATGCTCCAAGAACACACCACTCGGAATGGCTTCTCTCTTGGAACCTATCTTTGCTAGATCATCAGCTGCTTGATTTTTCAGTCGGGGTATATGATGGAGCTCCAACCCCTCGAACTTCTTCTCCAGCTTCCTCACTGCACTGCAGTATCCAGTCATGGCTGGGCTTCTCACGTCCCACTCTTTCATCACCTGATTGACCACTAAATCCGAGTCGCCATAGACCATTAGGCGACGGACGCCGAGTGAAATGGCCATGCGCAACCCATATAGGAGGGCCTCATATTCTGCCTCATTGTTGGAGGAATCAAAGTGAATCTGGAGCACATATCTGAGCTTATCTCCTCTGGGGGAAACCAGGACAACCCCAGCACCGGAACCATTCAACATCTTAGAGCCATCGAAAAACATGGTCTAATGCTCCGAGTGAACTTCAGTCGGCTGCTGTTGTTCAATCCACTCGGCGAGGAAATCTGCTATCGCCTGGGACTTAATGGCTTTCTTTGCCTCAAACTTGATATCAAGGGGAAGAAGTTCAATCGCCCATTTGGCCACTCGACCAGTTGCGTCTCTGTTGTGCAAAATCTATGATAGTGGAGCGTCGCTGACGACTGTGATGGAATGGTCAGAGAAATAATGAGCAACCTTCTTTGTGGTCATGTATATTCCATACACAAGCTTCTGATAATGAGGATATCTCTGCTTGGATGGAGTCAAGACTTCAGACAAATAATACACTGGGCGCTGAACTTTGAGAGCTTTTCCTTCTTCTTCCCGCTCGACCGTTAGCACAGTACTGACGACTTGTCCTGTGGCTGCGATGTAGAGCAACAGAGGCTCTTTGCTGATTGGAGCAGCAAGCACCGGCTGGGTGGAGAGCAGAGCTTTTAGCTCGGCAAACGCTGCATCAGCTTCTGGAGTCCACTCGAACTTGTCAGCCTTCTTCATCAGTCGGTAAAGAGGCAGTGCCTTTTCACCGAGTCGTGAGATGAATCGACTTAATGCGGCCAAGCATCCAGTAAGCTTCTGGACATCGTGCACTCGCACAGGGCGTTTCATTCGGAGAATAGTGCCAATCTTCTCTGGGTTAGCGTCGATTCCCCGTTCGGAAACGAGAAAACCGAGTAACTTGCCACCAGGAACTCCAAATGTGCACTTTGATGGATTGAGCTTGATATCATACCTTCTGAGGTTGGCAAATGTTTCGGCGAGGTCAGCGAGCAGGTCGGAACCTTTTCGTGACTTGACAACAATATCATCCATATAAGCTTCCACATTCCGACTGATTTGGGTGAGTAGACACTTCTGAATCATTCGCATAAATGTGGCTCCGGCATTCTTGAGGCCGAATGGCATGGTGATATAGCAGAAGCACCCGAATGGAGTGATGAAAGCTGATTTTACCTCATCGGGCCCGTACAGACGGATCTGGTGGTACCCGGAGTAAGCATCTAAAAAAGACAACCTCTCGCATCCCGCGGTCGAGTCAACAATTTGATCTATGCGAGGGAGAGGAAAGTGATCTTTCGGGCAGGCCCGGTTGATGTGCTTGAAATCAATGCACATTCGGAGTGACTTGTCCTTCTTAGGAACCATGACGACATTAGCGAGCCACTCGGAGTGGTAGATCTCTCGGATAAATCCTGCCGCCAACAGTCGAGCCACTTCTTCATCGATGGCCTTTCTCTTCTGGACGGCGGACCGCCGAAGATGCTCTTTGACTGGTTTTGCAGACGAGTCGACTCTTAGGCGATGCTCAGCCAGTCCCCTGGGAACACCTGGCATGTCAGCGGGCTTCCATGCAAAAATGTCCCAATTCTCACGGAGGAACTGGATGAGCGCTTCTTCCTATTTTGGGTCGAGTGTTGTGGAGATGCGGGTCGGAGCTGCTTCGGGGTCGGTCGGGTGAATGTGAACAGGCTTCGTCTCACCGGACGACTGGAATGCAGACTCTGTGGCGGGCTTCTTGGATCGCAGCAAGTCACTCGGATCTGCGTTTTGCTTGTATTCTTCGAACTCGACCGCTGTCACTTGGGAATCGGCAATCTTGGAGCCCTTCTGAAAGCACTCCTCTGCCTTTTTCCTATCACCGGTGACAGTGATCACACCTTTGGGACCGGGCATCTTCAATTTGAGGTACACGTAACATGGTCGAGCCATGAACCGTGCATAGGCTGGTCTCCCCAAAATGGCATGATATGCACTTTGAAAATCCACAACCTCAAACGTCAACTTTTCTTTGCGAAAATGCTTCGAATCACCAAACACTAC
>NW_021176026.1:0-983 GCF_002162155.2 Triticum dicoccoides
AAGAACGAGGAAGAACATGCCGAACATCTAAGGCTAGTGTTGAAGAAACTTCGAGAGCATCGCCTTTATGCCAAATTCTCTAAATGTGAATTCTGGTTGTCAGAAGTGACCTATCTGGGTCATGTAATATCTGGTAAAGGTATTGCTGTTAACCCTGAGCGAGTTCAAGCCGTCCTTGATTGGACTCCGCCCGAATCAGTCAAGCAAGTTCGGAGTTTTCTAGGCTTAGCGAGCTATTGCCGTCGCTTTGTCGAGAACTTCTCCAAGGTTGCTAAACCTCTAACTGAACTCCTCAAGAAAGATAAGAAGTTCGAGTGGACTCCACAATGTGAGCACAGCTTTCAGGAACTGAAAAGACGCCTGACCTCTGCTCCCGTACTGGTACCGCCAGACTTCTCCAAGGACTTTGTTATCTACTGCGACGCCTCGCGACAAGGACTAGGTTGCATTCTCATGCAAGATCGACACGTAATTGCTTACGCTTCATGGCAATTGCACCCACATGAGGAGAATTATCTCACTCATGACCTAGAGCTTGCAGCCGTAGTCTATGCACTTAAGACCTGGCGACATTATCTCCTCGGTAATCGTTGCGAAATATTCACTGATCACCAAAGTCTGAAGTATATTTTCACCCAACCGGATTTGAATCTCAGGCAGAGACGTTGGGTTGAATTGATCACAGACTTCGACTTAGGGATAACCTATACCCCAGGGAAAGCCAACGTCATGGCTGATGCGCTAAGTCGTAAATCTTATTGTAACAACCTGATGTTACAACAAAGTCAACCGCTTCTCCATGAGGAATTTCGGAAGCTTAACCTTCACATTGTACCTCAAGGTTTTCTCTCCACCTTGGTGGCAAAACCTACCCTTACGGATCAAATTATCAATGCACAGAAGGTAGATCCGGGAATCTCCCGCATCAAGAGAAACATTCAGAAAGGAATTGCGAATTGTTTCTCCGTTAATGATCAAGGAGT
>NW_021176027.1:0-1363 GCF_002162155.2 Triticum dicoccoides
TTTACATGTCGGACATCAACACTCACAGTTTTGGCCGATTCTTGCATGTTTCTTGGACTATTACTCACCGTTTTGGGGTCCCAAAGCGATTTCCATAGGTGGTGACCCGAGTGTGCGATTACATCTTGGTCATCAACACTTGCAATTTTGGCCGATTCTGACCCGTTTCGTGCACTATTACTCATTGTTTTGGGGTCCCGGAGTGATTTTCATGAACAAACCCCAGGGTGCGTTTAAGTGTCGGACATCAAGACTCATAGTTTTGGCCAATTCTGACCCGTTTCCTGGACTATTACTCACTGTTTTGCGGTCCCAAATTGATTTCCATTGTTGTTGAACCGAGTGTGTGCTTACGTGTCAGTCATCAACACTCGCAGTTTTGGCCGATTCTGGCCCGTTTCGTGGAGTACTACTCACTGTTTTGGGGTCCAGAGTGGTTTCCATGATTGACGAACCCAGGGGTGCGTTTACATGTCGGTCATCAACATTCGCGGTTTTTGTCGATTCTGACCCGTTTCATGGACTATTACTCACCGTTTTTGCGTCCCAAAATGATTTCCATGGTTGTTGAACCCCAAGGTGTGGCTATGTGTCGGTCATCAACAATCACAGTTTTGGCCTATTCTGGCCCGTTTCATGGACTAGTACTCAGTTTTGGTGTCCCGCTAAGATTTCCACGATTGACGAACACCGGGGTGTGTTTGTGTGTCGATCATCAACACTTGCAGTTTTGCCGATTCTGGCCCGTTTCATTGACTACTACTCACTGGTTTGGGGTCCCTGAGAGATTTCCATGATTAACGAACCCCGGGGTGCGTTTATGTATCGTTCAACAATAATCCTAGATTTGGCCGATTCTGGGCTCTTTCATGGACTATTACTCACCGTTTGGGGTCCCAAAGCGATTTCCATGTTTGTCGAACCCCAAGGTGTGCTTACGTGTTGGTCGTCAAGACTCGCAGTTTGGCCCGGTTCTGGCCCGTTTCTTGGACTATTACTCAGTTTTAGGTTGCCAAAGTGATTTCCGCGATTGACGAACCTTGGGGTGCGTTTCCGTGTCGGTCATCAACACTCACAATTTGGGCCGATTCTGGCCCATTTCGTTGGCTATTGATCACTGTTTTGGGGTCCCGGAGTGATTACCACGATTGACGAACCCAGGGACGCCTTTTCGTGTCGGTCATCAACACTCGCGGTTTTTGTCGATTCGGGCCCGTTTCATGGACTATTACTAACTGTTTTTGGGGTCCCAAAGCCATTTCCATAGTTGTTGAACCCCGAGGTGCGCTTACGTGTCGGTCATCTACAATCGCAGTTTTGGCCGATTCTTGCCCGTTTCATGAACCCAAGGGTGCGTTTACAT
>NW_021176028.1:0-931 GCF_002162155.2 Triticum dicoccoides
GGAGCTTTGCATACTTATTAGCATCTTTCGGGATTGACAAAACCTTCCGGTTGTATCACATACAACCTTTCCTCATTAAAATCGTCGAGGAAACAATGTTTTGACATCCTATCTGCAAGATTTCATAAATAATGCAGTAATCGCTAATATAATTCCAACAGACTCTTAGCATCGCTACGAGTGAGAAAATCTCATCGTAGTCAACTCCTTGAACTTGTCGGAAAACATCTTAACGACAAGTCGAGCTTTCTTAATGGTGACATTTACCATCATTGTCCGTCTTCCTTTTGAAATCCATCTGTACTCATTAGCCTTACGACCATCGAGCCGTTCTGCCAAAGTCTACACTTTGTTTTCATACATGGATCATCTCTCGGATTTTATGGCCTCAAGCCATTTATCGGAATCCGGGCCCACCATCGCTTCTCCATAGCTCGTAGGTTCATTGTTGTCTAGCAACATGACCTTCAAGACAGGATTACGTACCACTCTAAAGTAGTACGCATCCTTGTCATCCTACGAGGTTTGGGAGTGACTTGATCCGAAGTTTCATGATCAATATCATAAGCTCCCACTTCAATTGGTGTAGGTGCCACAGGAACAACTCCCTGTGCCCTGTCACACACTAGTTGAAGAGACGGTTCAATAACCTCATCAAGTCTCCACCATCCTCCCACTCAATTCTTTCGAGAGAAACTTTTCCTCGAGAAAGGACCCGATTCTAGAAACAATCCATATTGCTTTCGGATCTGAATTAGGAGGTATACCCAACTGTTTTGGGTTTCCTATGAAGATGCATTTTATCCGCTTTGGGTTCGAGCTTATCAACCTGAAACTTTTTCATATAAGCGTCGCAGCCCCAAACTTTTAAGAAACGACAACTTAGGTTTCTCTAAACCATAATTCATACGGTGTCATCTCATCGGAATTA
>NW_021176029.1:0-567 GCF_002162155.2 Triticum dicoccoides
TAAGACAGGGTGGCAGTGGTTTCACGTGCTCATCTCGGCGTCCGTCGTCGCTACCGCGACGACGTTCGCCTCGACTCGCGTTACCCTAAGATAGACAGGGTGGCAGTGGTGTCACGTGCTCGTCTCGGCGTCCATCGTCGCTACCGCGACGACGTCTGCCTCGACTCGAGTTACGCTAAGACAGGGTGGCAGTGGTGTCACGTGCTTGTCTCGGCGTTCGTCTTCGCTACCGCGACGACGTCCGCCTCGACTCGCGTTACGCTAAGACAGGGAGGCAGTGGTGTCACGTGCTCGTCTCGGCATCCGTCGTCGCTACCGCAACGACGTCCGCCTCGACTCGCGTTACGCTAAGACAGGGTGGCAGTGAGGTCACGTGCTCGTCTCGGCATCCGTCGTCGCTACCGCGGTGACGTCCGCCTCGACTCGCGTTACGCTAAGACAGGGTGGGATTGGTGTCAGGTGCTCGTCCCGGCGTCCATCGTTGCTACCGCGACGACGTCCTCCTCGACTCGCGTTACGCTAAGACAGGGCGGGAATGGTGTCACGTGCTCGTCTCGGCGTCCGTCG
>NW_021176030.1:0-1390 GCF_002162155.2 Triticum dicoccoides
CGGTCTAGCACTTGTGTCAACCAACTCCTACGACATATTTGACTCACCAAATGAAGGAATTGGAAGATGCTTCATGGCCAAAGGTCCTAAGGTAACACACCCCGAGTATGTTGATTTCAATAGTGATGAAGATGACTTGTTAGGTGATGATTTGCTTGTTGACAACTCTAGTGATGAATACTATGATGAAACGTCACCATGCTAATCAAGATAAAACGAATGACAATGATAAGGAGAAGATTGAGGCTCTAACTAAAGAACTAAACACTCTTAAGTTAGCTCATGAAACTATCTTCGAAGATCATCGAGAACTTTTAAGAGCTCATGAGAAATTACGCTTTGAAAAGCTCAATCTTGAGCAAGAGCATGAGTTCTTAAAAGCAATCAATGATGATCTCCGCAAGAAAAGTTCTTCTCACATTGCCAAGCGTTTACTCTTATCCACTTACATGCCTCAAGTCAAGTCTAATAACAAGAACAAGAAAGATTCTTCCTCTAGTAGTAACAATGATCATGCTAAATCCAATATTGTTGCTTCTAGTAGTTCTCTTGATTCCACTAATGATTCTCTTAGCCAAGTTACACTTGAGCAAGAAAATAGCTTATTGAAGGGAATTATAGAGAAAGGAGTGTACAAAAGCCATGCCGGGAGTAAGCAATTCGAGGAAATTGTGCGCAAGCAAGGAATGCACTGGAAGAATCAAGGTGTTGGTTTTGAACGAAAGTTCAATGCCAATGGAGTTGAGTGGGAAGAAGATCAATACCCCAAGACAAAGTTTGTTCCTCAACAAGAGAAGTATGATACTTCTTTCAAGGGGACACAAGCTCAAGATGATCTTCCACCACAAGACTACAAGCAAAAAGGCAAGGACAAGCTTCAAGAGGAAATTGATGCATTTGAAGAAGCTCCTAAGACCTCAGTCAAGTGGATTCCCAAGACTACTTCAAGTTCCACTTCATCAAGTAAGACTACAACTCCAAGGATTCCCATCAAGATGGTGTGGATCCAAAAGAAGAAGAACTAGAGAGTTCTTGAGGGTGACTCCGCCAACATACTTCACTCTTATCATTTTGGCAAGAACAAGTGCAATCAACTTCCACATCTTGCACTAGTTCAAGGAGTCACAAACCCTCTTGTTGGTAAGACAAGGGACAAGGTAACCTAAAAGTTTTCATGGACATCATCTTGTGTGTGCATCACTCTATGTCTATGGATATCCTTGTTTGTTCCTTGTGGGACTAACCCATGTAGGTATTGAAAGTGCAATTCACTCAAATGGATAGCTCCAAGTGATCTACATCAACATTGAGCATCCACATCTTCGACATCTACATGAAGTCATCATCGACAAAACCCGAGGTTAGTTCATCCCTCTTAGGGGGGATATCA
>NW_021176031.1:0-1007 GCF_002162155.2 Triticum dicoccoides
GTACAGCTCGATGACGCACCCTCGATCTCCGATCCAGCAGAGGCGCCGAGGGGGAGTTCCGTCAGCACGACGGCGTGGTGACGATCTTGATGTTCTCCTGTTGCAGGGCTTCGCCTAAGCACCGCTACAATATGACCGAGGTGTAATATCGTGGAGGGGGGCACCGCACACGGCTAAGGAACGATCAATGATCAACTTGTGTGTTCTAGGGTGCCCCCCTACCCCCGTATATAAAGGAGGGAGGGAGGAGGTGGCCGGCCCTAGGGGGGGCGCGCCATGAGGAGGGGGAAACCTACTCCAAGTAGGTTTCCCTCTCTTTTCCTTATCTTATTTGGAGGGGGAAGGAAAGAGTACTAGTATTAGGAAGTAGTACTAGTAGTAGTAATAGGAAGAGGGGGAAGGAGAAAGGAAAGGGGGGGCCAGCCCCCCTCCCCAATTCGGATTGGGCTTGGGGGGGGGGCGCCCCCTTCCCTTGCTCCTTCTCTCTTCCTCCTACATGGGCCCAATAAGGCCCATATACCTCCCGGGGGGTTCCGGTAACCTCCCGGGGCTCCAAACTTCTCCGGAACCTTTCCGGTGTCCAAATATATCCGTCCAATATATCAATCTTTATGTCTCGACCATTTCGAGACTCCTCGTCATGTCCGTAATCATATCCGGGACTCCGAACAACCTTCGGTACATCAAAATACATAAACTCATAATATAACTGTCATCGAAACTTTAAGCGTGCGGACCCTACGGTTCGAGAACGATGTAGACATGACTGAGACACATCTCTGGTCAATAACCAATAGCGGGACCTGGATGCCCATATTGGTTCCTACATATTCTACGAAGATCTTTATCGGTCAAACCGCATAACAACATACGTTGTTCCCTTTGTCATCGGTATGTTACTTGTCCGAGATTCGATCGTCGGTATCCAATACCTAGTTCAATCTCGTTATCGACAAGTCTCTTTACTCGTTCTGTAATACTTCATCTTATAACTAACTCATTAGTTA
>NW_021176032.1:0-26810 GCF_002162155.2 Triticum dicoccoides
GAATTGGCAAAAACTATGAATGTTGATGACAGACACGTAAGTGCACCTTGGAGTTCAACAACCATGGAAATCGCTCTGGGACCCCAAAGCGGCGAGTAATAGTGCATGAAACGGACCAGAATCGGCCCAAGTTATGAGTGTTGATGACCGAAACGTAAACGCACAACGGGGTTCGTAAATTGTGGAAATCACTCCAGGACCCCCGAAACTAAGTAATAGTCCAAGAAATGGGCCAAAAATGGGCCCAAACTGCGATTGTTGATGACATACATGTAAGCGCACCTTGGGGTTCAACAACTATGGAAATCTCTTCGGGACCCCATAACGGTGAGTAATAGTCCACGAAACGAGTCAGAATCGACAAAAACCATGAGTGTTGATGACCGATACGTAAACGCACCTCGGGGTTTGTTAATCAAGGAAAGCACTCCGGGACCCCAAAACAGTGAGTAATAGTCCATGAAACGGGCCAGAATCGGCCAAAACTGCGAGTGCCACAAAACGAGCCCGAATCGGCTGAAACTGCGAGTGTTAATGATCGACACGTAAACGCACCCCGGGGTTTGTTAATTGCGCAAGTCACACCGGGACCCCAAACAGTGAGTAATAGTCCACGAAACGGGCCAGAATCGGCCACAACTGTGAGTGTTCATGACCGGCATGTAAACGCATTTTGGGGTTCAACAACTATGGAAATCGCTTCGGGACCCCTAAATGTTGAGTAATAGTCCTCGAATCGCGTCAGAATTGGCCCAAACTGTGAGTGTTGAGGACAGACACGCAAACGCACCCCGGGAATTGTCAATCATGGAAATCGCTCTGGGACGCCAAAATGGTGAATAATCGTGCATGAAATGGACAAGAGTCGACCAAAATTGTGTGTTGATGACTGACATGTAAACGCACCACGGAGTTCGTCAATCGTGGAAATCACTGCAGGACGGCCAAAACTAATTAATAGTGCAAGAAACGGGCCAAAATCGGCCCAAACTGCGATTGTTGATGATCGACACGTAAGCGCACCACGGGGTTCCACAACCATGCAAATCGCTTTGGGGCCCCAAAACGGTGAGTAATAGTCGACGAAACGGGCCAGAATCGGCCCAAAATGCGAGTGTTGCTAACCGACACATAAACGCACCTCGGTCTTCGTCAATCATGGAAATCACACCGGGACGCCAAAACAGAGTAGTAGTCCAAGAAACGGGCCAGAATTGGCGAAAACTATGAATGTTGATGACAGACACGTAAGTGCACCTTGGAGTTCAACAACCATGGAAATCGCTCTGGGACCCCAAAGCGGCGAGTAATAGTGCACGAAACGGACCAGAATCGGCCAAAATTGTGAGTGTTGATGATTGACACGTAAACGCACCCCGGGGTTTGTTAATTGCGCAAGTCACACCGGGACCCCAAACAGTGAGTAATAGTCCATGAAACGGGCCGGAATCGGCCACAACTGTGAGTGTTCATGACCGGCACGTAAACGCATTTTGGGGTTCAACAACTATGGAAATCGCTTCGGGACCCCTAAATGTTGAGTAATAGTCCACGAATCGCGTCAGAACTGGCCCAAACTGTGAGTGTTGAGGACAGACACGCAAACGCACCCCGGGAATTGTCAATCATGGAAATCGCTCTGGGACGCCAAAATGGTGAATAATCGTGCACGAAATGGACCAGAGTCGACCAAATTTGTGTGTTGATGACTGACATGTAAACGCACCACGGAGTTCGTCAATCGTGGAAATCACTGCGGGACGGCCAAAACTAATTAATAGTGCAAGAAACGGGCCAAAATCGGCCCAAACTGCGATTGTTGATGATCGACACGTAACCGCACCACGGGGTTCAACAACCATGGAAATCGCTTTGGGGCCCTAAAACGGTGGGTAATAGTCGACGAAACGGGCCAGAATCGGCCCAAAATGCGAGTGTTGCTAACCGACACATAAACGCACCTCGGTGTTCGTCAATCATGGAAATCACACCGGGACGCCAAAACAGAGTAATAGTCCAAGAAACGGGCCAGAATTGGCGAAAACTATGAATGTTGATGACAGACACGTAAGTGCACCTTGGAGTTCAACAACCATGGAAATCGCTCTGGGACCCCAAAGCGGCGAGTAATAGTGCACGAAACGGACCAGAATCGGCCAAAATTGTGAGTGTTGATGATCGACACGTAAGCGCACCCCGGGGTTTGTTAATTGCGCAAGTCACACCGGGACCCCAAACAGTGAGTAATAGTCCACGAAACGGGCCAGAATCGGCCACAACTCTGAGTGTTCATGACCGGCACGTAAACGCATTTTGGGGTTCAACAACTATGGAAATCGCTTCGGGACCCCTAAATGTTGAGTAATAGTCCTCGAATCGCGTCAGAATTGGCCCACACTGTGAGTGTTGAGGACAGACACGCAAACGCACCCCGGGAATTGTCAATCATGGAAATCGCTCTGGGACGCCAAAATGGTGAATAATCGTGCACGAAATGGACCAGAGTCGACCAAATTTGTGTGTTGATGACTGACATGTAAACGCACCACGGAGTTCGTCAATCGTGGAAATCACTGCGGGACGGCCAAAACTAATTAATAGTGCAAGAAACGGGCCAAAATCGGCCCAAACTGCGATTGTTGATGATCGACACGTAAGCGCACCACGGGGTTCCACAACCATGGAAATCGCTTTGGGGCCCCAAAACGGTGAGTAATAGTCGACGAAACGGGCCAGAATCGGCCCAAAATGCGAGTGTTGCTAACCGACACATAAACGCACCTCGGTGTTCGTCAATCATGGAAATCACACCGGGACGCCAAAACAGAGTAATAGTCCAAGAAACGGGCCAGAATTGGTGAAAACTATGAATGTTGATGATAGACACGTAAGTGCACCTTGGAGTTCAACAACCATGGAAATCGCTCTGGGACCCCAAAGCGGCGAGTAATAGTGCACGAAACGGACCAGAATCGGCCAAAATTGTGAGTGTTGATGATTGACACGTAAACGCACCCCGGGGTTTGTTAATTGCGCAAGTCACACCGGGACCCCAAACAGTGAGTAATAGTCCATGAAACGGGCCAGAATCGGCCACAACTGTGAGTGTTCATGACCGGCACGTAAACGCATTTTGGGGTTCAACAACTATGGAAATCGCTTCGGGACCCCTAAATGTTGAGTAATAGTCCACGAATCGCGTCAGAATTGGCCCAAACTGTGAGTGTTGAGGACAGACACGCAAACGCACCCCGGGAATTGTCAATCATGGAAATCGCTCTGGGACGCCAAAATGGTGAATAATCATGCACGAAATGGACCAGAGTCGACCAAATTTGTGTGTTGATGACTGACATGTAAACGCACCACGGAGTTCGTCAATCGTGGAAATCACTGCGGGACGGCCAAAACTAATTAATAGTGCAAGAAGCGGGCCAAAATCGGCCCAAACTGCGATTGTTGATGATCGACACGTAACCGCACCACGGGGTTCAACAACCATGGAAATCGCTTTGGGGCCCTAAAACGGTGAGTAATAGTCGACGAAACGGGCCAGAATCGGCCCAAAATGCGAGTGTTGCTAACTGACACATAAACGCACCTCGGTGTTCGTCAATCATGGAAATCACACCGGGACGCCAAAACAGAGTAATAGTCCAAGAAACGGGCCAGAATTGGCGAAAACTATGAATGTTGATGACAGACACGTAAGTGCACCTTGGAGTTCAACAACCATGGAAATCGCTCTGGGACCCCAAAGCGGCGAGTAATAGTGCACGAAACGGACCAGAATCGGCCAAAATTGTGAGTGTTGATGATCGACACGTAAGCGCACCCCGGGGTTTGTTAATTGCGCAAGTCACACCGGGACCCCAAACAGTGAGTAATAGTCCACGAAACGGGCCAGAATCGGCCACAACTCTGAGTGTTCATGACCGGCACGTAAACGCATTTTGGGGTTCAAGAACTATGGAAATCGCTTCGGGACCCCTAAATGTTGAGTAATAGTCCTCGAATCGCGTCAGAATTGGCCCACACTGTGAGTGTTGAGGACAGACACGCAAACGCACCCCGGGAATTGTCAATCATGGAAATCGCTCTGGGACGCCAAAATGGTGAATAATCGTGCACGAAATGGACCAGAGTCGACCAAATTTGTGTGTTGATGACTGACATGTAAACGCACCACGGAGTTCGTCAATCGTGGAAATCACTGCGGGATGGCCAAAACTAATTAATAGTGCAAGAAACGGGCCAAAATCGGCCCAAACTGCGATTGTTGATGATCGACACGTAAGCGCACCACGGGGTTCAACAACCATGGAAATCGCTTTGGGGCCCCAAAACAGTGAGTAATAGTCGACGAAACGGGCCAGAATCGGCCCAAAATGCGAGTGTTGCTAACCGACACATAAACGCACCTCGGTGTTCGTCAATCATGGGAATCACACCGGGACGCCAAAACAGAGTAATAGTCCAAGAAACGGGCCAGAATTGGCGAAAACTATGAATGTTGATGACAGACACGTAAGTGGACCTTGGAGTTCAACAACCATGGAAATCGCTCTGGGACCCCAAAGCGGCGAGTAATAGTGCATGAAACGGACCAGAATCGGCCAAAATTATGAGTGTTGATGACCGAAACGTAAACGCACAACGGGGTTCGTAAATTGTGGAAATCACTCCAGGACCCCCGAAACTAAGTAATAGTCCAAGAAATGGGCCAAAAATCGGCCCAAACTGCGACTGTTGATGACATACATGTAAGCGCACCTTGGGGTTCAACAACTATGGAAATCTCTTCGGGACCCCAAAACGGTGAGTAATAGTCCACGAAACGAGTCAGAATCGACAAAAACCATGGGTGTTGATGACCGATACGTAAACGCACCCCGGGTTTGTTAATCAAGGAAAGCACTCCGGGACCCCAAAATAGTGAGTAATAGTCCATGAAACGGGCCAGAATCGGCCAAAACTGCGAGTGCCACAAAACGAGCCCGAATCTGCCGAAACTGCGAGTGTTGATGATCGACACGTAAATGCACCCCGGCGTTTGTTAATTGCGCAAGTCACACCGGGACCCCAAACAGTGAGTAATAGTCCATGAAACGGGCCAGAATCGGCCACAACTGTGAGTGTTCATGACCGGCACGTAAACGCATTTTGGGGTTCAACAACTATGGAAATCGCTTCGGGACCCCTAAATGTTGAGTAATAATCCTCGAATCGCGTCAGAATTGGCCCAAACTGTGAGTGTTGAGGACAGACACGCAAACGCACCCCGGGAATTGTCAATCATGGAAATCGCTCTGGGACACCAAAATGGTGAATAATCGTGCATTAAATGGACCAGAGTCGACCAAAATTGTGTGTTGATGACTGACATGTAAACGCACCATAGAGTTCGTCAATCGTGGAAATCACTGCGGGACGCCCAAAACTAATTAATAGTGCAAGAAACGGGCCAAAATCGGCCCAAACTGCGATTGTTGATGATCGACACGTAAGCGCACCATGGGGTTCAACAACCATGGAAATCGCCTTGGGGCCCCAAAACGGTGAGTAATAGTCGACGAAACAGGCCAGAAGCGGCCCAAAATGCGAGTGTTGCTAACCGACACATAAACGCACCCCGGTGTTCGTCAATCATGGAAATCACACCGGGACGCCAAAACAGAGTAATAGTGCAAGAAACGGGCCAGAATTGGCAAAAACTATGAATGTTGATGACAGACACGTAAGTGCAACTTGGAGTTCAACAACCATGGAAATCGCTCTGGGACCCCAAAGCGGCGAGTAATAGTGCACGAAACGGACCAGAATCGGCCAAAATTATGAGTGTTGATGACCGAAACGTAAACGCACAACGGGGTTCGTAAATTGTGGAAATCACTCCAGGACCCCCGAAACTAAGTAATAGTCCAAGAAATGGGCCAAAAATCGGCCCAAACTGCGATTGTTGATGACATACATGTAAGCGCACCTTGGGGTTCAACAACTATGGAAATCTCTTCGGGACCCCAAAACGGTGAGTAATAGTCCACGAAACGAGTCAGAATCGACAAAAACCATGAGTGTTGATGACCGATACGTAAACGCACCCCGGGGTTTGTTAATCAAGGAAAGCACTCCGGGACCCCAAAACAGTGAGTAATAGTCCATGAAACGGGCCAGAATCGGCCAAAACTGCGAGTGCCACAAAACGAGCCCGAATCGGCCGAAACTGCGAGTGTTGATGATCGACACGTAAATGCACCCCGGGGTTTGTTAATTGCGCAAGTCACACCGGGACCCCAAACAGTGAGTAATAGTCCACGAAACGGGCCAGAATCGGCCACAACTGTGAGTGTTCATGACCGGCACATAAACGCATTTTGTGGTTCAACAACCATGGAAATCGCTTCGGGACCCCTAAATGTTGAGTAATAGTCCTCGAATCGCGTCAGAATTGGCCCAAACTGTGAGTGTTGAGGACAGACACGCAAACGCACCCCGGGAATTGTCAATAATGGAAATCGCTCTGGGAGGCCAAAATGGTGAATAATCGTGCACGAAATGGACCAGAGTCAACCAAAATTGTGTGTTGATGACTGACATGTAAACGCACCACGGAGTTCGTCAATCGTGGAAATCACTGCGGGACGCCCAAAACTAATTAATAGTGCAAGAAACGGGCCAAAATCGGCCCAAACTGCGATTGTTGATGATCGACACGTAAGCGCACCATGGGGTTCAACAACCATGGAAATCGCTTTGGGGCCCCAAAACGGTGAGTAATAGTCGACGAAACGGGCCAGAAGCGGCCCAAAATGAGACTGTTGCTAACCGACACATAAACGCACCCCGGTGTTCGTCAATCATGGAAATCACACCGGGACGCCAAAACAGAGTAATAGTGCAAGAAACGGGCCAGAATTGGCAAAAACTATGAATGTTGATGACAGACACGTAAGTGCACCTTGGAGTTCAACAACCATGGAAATCGCTCTGGGACCCCAAAGCGGCGAGTAATAGTGCATGAAACGGACCAGAATCGGCCCAAGTTATGAGTGTTGATGACCGAAACGTAAACGCACAACGGGGTTCGTAAATTGTGGAAATCACTCCAGGACCCCCGAAACTAAGTAATAGTCCAAGAAATGGGCCAAAAATGGGCCCAAACTGCGATTGTTGATGACATACATGTAAGCGCACCTTGGGGTTCAACAACTATGGAAATCTCTTCGGGACCCCATAACGGTGAGTAATAGTCCACGAAACGAGTCAGAATCGACAAAAACCATGAGTGTTGATGACCGATACGTAAACGCACCTCGGGGTTTGTTAATCAAGGAAAGCACTCCGGGACCCCAAAACAGTGAGTAATAGTCCATGAAACGGGCCAGAATCGGCCAAAACTGCGAGTGCCACAAAACGAGCCCGAATTGGCTGAAACTGCGAGTGTTAATGATCGACACGTAAATGCACCCCGGGGTTTGTTAATTGCGCAAGTCACACCGGGACCCCAAACAGTGAGTAATAGTCCACGAAACGGGCCAGAATCGGCCACAACTGTGAGTGTTCATGACCGGCATGTAAACGCATTTTGGGGTTCAACAACTATGGAAATCGCTTCGGGACCCCTAAATGTTGAGTAATAGTCCTCGAATCGCGTCAGACTTGGCCCAAACTGTGAGTGTTGAGGACAGACACGCAAACGCACCCCGGGAATTGTCAATCATGGAAATCGCTCTGGGACGCCAAAATGGTGAATAATCGTGCACGAAATGGACCAGAGTCGACCAAATTTGTGTGTTGATGACTGACATGTAAACGCACCACGGAGTTCGTCAATCGTGGAAATCACTGCGGGACGGCCAAAACTAATTAATAGTGCAAGAAACGGGCAAAAATCGGCCCAAACTGCGATTGTTGATGATCGACACGTAAGCGCACCACGGGGTTCAACAACCATGGAAATCGCTTTGGGGCCCCAAAACGGTGAGTAATAGTCGACAAAACGGGCCAGAATCGGCCCAAAATGCGAGTGTTGCTAACCGACACATAAACGCACCTCGGTGTTCGTCAATCATGGAAATCGCACCGGGACGCCAAAACAGAGTAATAGTCCAAGAAACGGGCCAGAATTGGCGAAAACTATGAATGTTGATGACAGACACGTAAGTGCACCTTGGAGTTCAACAACCATGGAAATCGCTCTGGGACCCCAAAGCGGCGAGTAATAGTGCACGAAACGGACCAGAATCGGCCAAAATTGTGAGTGTTGATGATTGACACGTAAACGCACCCCGGGGTTTGTTAATTGCGCAAGTCACACCGGGACCCCAAACAGTGAGTAATAGTCCATGAAACGGGCCAGAATCGGCCACAACTGTGAGTGTTCATGACCGGCACGTAAACGCATTTTGGGGTTCAACAACTATGGAAATCGCTTCGGGACCCCTTAATGTTGAGTAATAGTCCACGAATCTCGTCAGAATTGGCCCAAACTGTGAGTGTTGAGGACAGACACGCAAACGCACCCCGGGAATTGTCAATCATGGAAATCGCTCTGGGACGCCAAAATGGTGAATAATCGTGCACGAAATGGACCAGAGTCGACCAAATTTGTGTGTTGATGACTGACATGTAAACGCACCACGGAGTTCGTCAATCGTGGAAATCACTGCGGGACGGCCAAAACTAATTAATAGTGCAAGAAACGGGCCAAAATCGGCCCAAACTGCGATTGTTGATGATCGACACGTAAGCGCACCACGGGGTTCAACAACCATGGAAATCGCTTTGGGGCCCCAAAACGGTGAGTAATAGTCGACGAAACGGGCCAGAATCGGCCCAAAATGCGAGTGTTGCTAACCGACACATAAACGCACCTCGGTGCTCGCCAATCATGGAAATCACACCGGGACGCCAAAACAGAGTAATAGTCCAAGAAACGGGCCAGAATTGGCGAAAACTATGAATGTTGATGACAGACACGTAAGTGCACCTTGGAGTTCAACAACCATGGAAATCGCTCTGGCACCCCAAAGCGGCGAGTAATAGTGCATGAAACGGACCAGAATCGGCCAAAATTATGAGTGTTGATGACCGAAACGTAAACGCACAACGGGGTTCGTAAATTGTGGAAATCACTCCAGGACCCCCGAAACTAAGTAATAGTCCAAGAAATGGGCCAAAAATCGGCCCAAACTGCGATTGTTGATGACATACATGTAAGCGCACCTTGGGGTTCAACAACTATGGAAATCTCTTCGGGACCCCAAAACGGTGAGTAATAGTCCACGAAACGAGTCAGAATCGACAAAAACCATGGGTGTTGATGACCGATACGTAAACGCACCCCGGGTTTGTTAATCAAGGAAAGCACTCCGGGACCCCAAAATAGTGAGTAATAGTCCATGAAACGGGCCAGAATCGGCCAAAACAGCGAGTGCCACAAAACGAGCCCGAATCTGCCGAAACTGCGAGTGTTGATGATCGACACGTAAATGCACCCCGGCGTTTGTTAATTGCGCAAGTCACACCGGTACCCCAAACAGTGAGTAATAGTCCACGAAACGGGCCAGAATCGGCCACAACTGTGAGTGTTCATGACCGGCACGTAAACGCATTTTGGGGTTCAACAACTATGGAAATCGCTTCGGGACCCCTAAATGTTGAGTAATAATCCTCGAATCGCGTCAGAATTGGCCCAAACTGTGAGTGTTGAGGACAGACACGCAAACGCACCCCGGGAATTGTCAATCATGGAAATCGCTCTGGGACACCAAAATGGTGAATAATCGTGCATGAAATGGACCAGAGTCGACCAAAATTGTGTGTTGATGACTGACATGTAAACGCACCACAGAGTTCGTCAATCGTGGAAATCACTGCGGGACGCCCAAAACTAATTAATAGTGCAAGAAACGGGCCAAAATCGGCCCAAACTGCGATTGTTGATGATCGACACGTAAGCGCACCATGGGGTTCAACAACCATGGAAATCGCCTTGGGGCCCCAAAACGGTGAGTAATAGTCGAGGAAACAGGCCAGAAGCGGCCCAAAATGCGAGTGTTGCTAACCGACACATAAACGCACCCCGGTGTTCGTCAATCATGGAAATCACACCGGGACGCCAAAACAGAGTAATAGTGCAAGAAACGGGCCAGAATTGGCAAAAACTATGAATGTTGATGACAGACACGTAAGTGCAACTTGGAGTTCAACAACCATGGAAATCGCTCTGGGACCCCAAAGCGGCGAGTAATAGTGCACGAAACGGACCAGAATCGGCCAAAATTATGAGTGTTGATGACCGAAACGTAAACGCACAACGGGGTTCGTAAATTGTGGAAATCACTCCAGGACCCCCGAAACTAAGTAATAGTCCAAGAAATGGGCCAAAAATCGGCCCAAACTGCGATTGTTGATGACATACATGTAAGCGCACCTTGGGGTTCAACAACTATGGAAATCTCTTCGGGACCCCAAAACGGTGAGTAATAGTCCACGAAACGAGTCAGAATCGACAAAAACCATGAGTGTTGATGACCGATACGTAAACGCACCCCGGGGTTTGTTAATCAAGGAAAGCACTCCGGGACCCCAAAACAGTGAGTAATAGTCCATGAAACGGGCCAGAATCGGCCAAAACTGCGAGTGCCACAAAACGAGCCCGAATCGGCCGAAACTCCGAGTGTTGATGATCGACACGTAAATGCACCCCGGGGTTTGTTAATTGCGCAAGTCACACCGAGACCCCAAACAGTGAGTAATAGTCCACGAAACGGGCCAGAATCGGCCACAACTGTGAGTGTTCATGACCGGCACATAAACGCATTTTGGGGTTCAACAACCATGGAAATCGCTTCGGGACGCCTAAATGTTGAGTAATAGTCCTCGAATCGCGTCAGAATTGGCCCAAACTGTGAGTGTTGAGGACAGACACGCAAACGCACCCCGGGAATTGTCAATAATGGAAATCGCTCTGGGAGGCCAAAATGGTGAATAATCGTGCACGAAATGGACCAGAGTCAACCAAAATTGTGTGTTGATGACTGACATGTAAACGCACCACGGAGTTCGTCAATCGTGGAAATCACTGCGGGACGCCCAAAACTAATTAATAGTGCAAGAAACGGGCCAAAATCGGCCCAAAATGCGATTGTTGATGATCGACACGTAAGCGCACCATGGGGTTCAACAACCATGGAAATCGCTTTGGGGCCCCAAAACGGTGAGTAATAGTCGACGAAACGGGCCAGAAGCGGCCCAAAATGCGAGTGTTGCTAACCGACACATAAACGCACCCCGGTGTTCGTCAATCATGGAAATCACACCGGGACGCCAAAACAGAGTAATAGTCCAAGAAACGGGCCAGAATTGGCAAAAACTATGAATGTTGATGACAGACACGTAAGTGCAACTTGGACTTCAACAACCATGGAAATCGCTCTGGGACCCCAAAGCGGCGAGTAATAGTGCACGAAACGGACCAGAATCGGCCAAAATTATGAGTGTTGATGACCGAAACGTAAACGCACAACGGGGTTCGTAAATTGTGGAAATCACTCCAGGACCCCCGAAACTAAGTAATAGTCCAAGAAATGGGCCAAAAATCGGCCCAAACTGCGATTGTTGATGACATACATGTAAGCGCACCTTGGGGTTCAACAACTATGGAAATCTCTTCGGGACCCCAAAACGGTGAGTAATAGTCCATGAAACGAGTCAGAATCGACAAAAACCATGAGTGTTGATGACCGATACGTAAACGCACCCCGGGGTTTGTTAATCAAGGAAAGCACTCCGGGACCCCAAAACAGTGAGTAATAGTCCATGAAACGGGCCAGAATCGGCCAAAACTGCGAGTGCCACAAAACGAGCCCGAATCGGCCGAAACTCCGAGTGTTGATGATCGACACGTAAATGCACCCCGGGGTTTGTTAATTGCGCAAGTCACACCGGGACCCCAAACAGTGAGTAATAGTCCACGAAACGGGCCAGAATCGGCCACAACTGTGAGTGTTCATGACCGGCACATAAACGCATTTTGGGGTTCAACAACCATGGAAATCGCTTCGGGACCCCTAAATGTTGAGTAATAGTCCTCGAATCGCGTCAGAATTGGCCCAAACTGTGAGTGTTGAGGACAGACACGCAAACGCACCCCGGGAATTGTCAATAATGGAAATCGCTCTGGGACGCCAAAATGGTGAATAATCGTGCACGAAATGGACCAGAGTCGACCAAAATTGTGTGTTGATGACTGACATGTAAACGCACCACGGAGTTCGTCAATCGTGGAAATCACTGCGGGACGCCCAAAACTAATTAATAGTGCAAGAAACGGGCCAAAATCGGCCCAAACTGCGATTGTTGATGATCGACACGTAAGCGCACCATGGGGTTCAACAACCATGGAAATCGCTTTGGGGCCCCAAAACGGTGAGTAATAGTCGACGAAACGGGCCAGAAGCGGCCCAAAATGCGAGTGTTGCTAACCGACACATAAACGCACCCCGGTGTTCGTCAATCATGGAAATCACACCGGGACGCCAAAACAGAGTAATAGTCCAAGAAACGGGCCAGAATTGGCAAAAGCTATGAATGTTGATGACAGACACGTAAGTGCACCTTGGAGTTCAACAACCATGGAAATCGCTCTGGGACCCCAAAGCGGCGAGTAATAGTGCACGAAACGGACCAGAATCGGCCAAAATTATGAGTGTTGATGACCGAAATGTAAACGCACAACGGGGTTCGTAAATTGTGGAAATCACTCCAGGACCCCCGAAACTAAGTAATAGTCCAACAAATGGGCCAAAAATCGGCCCAAACTGCGATTGTTGATGACATACATGTAAGCGCACCTTGGGGTTCAACAACTATGGAAATCTCTTCGGGACCCCAAAACGGTGAGTAATAGTCCACGAAACGAGTCAGAATCGACAAAAACCATGAGTGTTGATGACCGATACGTAAACGCACCCCGGGGTTTGTTAATCAAGGAAAGCACTCCGGGACCCCAAAACAGTGAGTAATAGTCCATGAAACGGGCCAGAATCGGCCAAAACTACGAGTGCCACAAAACGAGCCCGAATCGGCCGAAACTGCGAGTGTTGATGATCGACACGTGAACGCACCCCGGGGTTTGTTAATTGCGCAAGTCACACCGGGACCCCAAACAGTGAGTAATAGTCCACGAAACGGGCCAGAATCGGCCACAACTATGAGTGTTCATGACCGGCACGTAAACGCATTTTGGGGTTCAACAACTATGGAAATCGCTTCGGGACCCCTAAATGTTGAGTAATAGTCCTCGAATCGCGTCAGAATTGGCCCAAACTGTGAGTGTTGAGGACAGACACGCAAACGCACCCCGGGAATTGTCAATCATGGAAATCGCTCTGGGACGCCAAAATGGTGAATAATCGTGCACAAAATGGACCAGAGTCGACCAAAATTGTGTGTTGATGACTGACATGTAAACGCACCACGGAGTTCGTCAATCGTGGAAATCACTGCGGGACGCCCAAAACTAATTAATAGTGCAAGAAACGGGCCAAAATCGGCCCAAACTGCGATTGTTGATCATCGACACGTAAGCGCACCATGGGGTTCAACAACCATGGAAATCGCTTTGGGGCCCCAAAACGGTGAGTAATAGTCGACGAAACGGGCCAGAAGCGGCCCAAAATGCGAGTGTTGCTAACCGACACATAAACGCACCCCGGTGTTCGTCAATCATGGAAATCACACCGGGACGCCAAAACAGAGTAATAGTCCAAGAAACGGGCCAGAATTGGCAAAAACTATGAATGTTGATGACAGACACGTAAGTGCACCTTGGAGTTCAACAACCATGGAAATCGCTCTGGGACCCCAAAGCGGCGAGTAATAGTGCACGAAACGGACCAGAATCGGCCAAAATTATGAGTGTTGATGACCGAAACGTAAAAGCAAAACGGGGTTCGTAAATTGTGGAAATCACTCCAGGACCCCCGAAACTAAGTAATAGTCCAAGAAATGGGCCAAAAATCGGCCCAAACTGCGATTGTTGATGACATTCATGTAAGCGCACCTTGGGGTTCAACAACTATGGAAATCTCTTCGGGACCCCAAAACGGTGAGTAATAGTCCACGAAACGAGTTAGAATCGACAAAAACCATGAGTGTTGATGACCGATACGTAAACGCACCCCGGGGTTTGTTAATCAAGGAAAGCACTCCGGGACCCCAAAACAGTGAGTAATAGTCCATGAAACGGGCCAGAATCGGCCAAAACTGCGAGTGCCACAAAACGAGCCCGAATCGGCAGAAACTGCGAGTGTTGATGATCGACACGTGAACGCACCCCGAGGTTTGTTAATTGCGCAAGTCACACCGGGACCCCAAACAGTGAGTAATAGTCCACGAAACGGGCCAGAATCGGCCACAACTGTGAGTGTTCATGACCGGCACGTAAACGCATTTTGGGGTTCAAAAACTATGGAACTCACTTCGGGACCCCTAAATGTTGAGTAATAGTCCTCGAATCGCGTCAGAATTGGCCCAAACTGTGAGTGTTGAGGACAGACACGCAAACGCACCCCGGGAATTGTCAATCATGGAAATCGCTCTGGGACGCCAAAATGGTGAATAATCGTGCACGAAATGGACCAGAGTCGACCAAATTTGTGTGTTGATGACTGACATGTAAACGCACCACGGAGTTCGTCAATCGTGGAAATCACTGCGGGACGGCCAAAACTAATTAATAGTGCAAGAAACGGGCCAAAATCGGCCCAAACTGCGATTGTTGATGATCGACACGTAAGCGCACCATGGGGTTCAACAACCATGGAAATCGCTTTGGGGCCCCAAAACGGTGAGTAATAGTCGACGAAACGGGCCAGAAGCGGCCCAAAATGCGAGTGTTGCTAACCGACACATAAACGCACCCCGGTGTTCGTCAATCATGGAAATCACACCGGGACGCCAAAACAGAGTAATAGTCCAAGAAACGGGCCAGAATTGGCAAAAACTATTAATGTTGATGACAGACACGTAAGTGCACCTTGGAGTTCAACAACCATGGAAATCGCTCTGGGACCCCAAAGCGGCGAGTAATAGTGCACGAAACGGACCAGAATCGGCCAAAATTATGAGTGTTGATGACCGAAACGTAAACAAACAACGGGGTTCGTACATTGTGGAAATCACTCCAGGACCCCCGAAACTAAGTAATAGTCCAAGAAATGGGCCAAAAATCGGCCCAAATTGCGATTGTTGATGACATACATGTAAGCGCACCTTGGGGTTCAACAACTATGGAAATCTCTTCGGGACCCCAAAACGGTGAGTAATATTCCACGAAACGAGTCAGAATCGACAAAAACCATCAGTGTTGATGACCGATACGTAAACGCACCCCGGGGTTTGTTAATCAAGGAAAGCACTCCGGGACCCCAAAATAGTGAGTAATAGTCCATGAAACGGGCCAGAATCGGCCAAAACTGCGAGTGCCACAAAACGAGCCCGAATCGGCAGAAACTGCGAGTGTTGATGATCGACACGTGAACGCACCCCGAGGTTTGTTAATTGCGCAAGTCACACCGGGACCCCAAACAGTGAGTAATAGTCCACGAAACGGGCCAGAATCGGCCACAACTGTGAGTGTTCATGACCGGCACGTAAACGCATTTTGGGGTTCAAAAACTATGGAACTCGCTTCGGGACCCCTAAATGTTGAGTAATAGTCCTCGAATCGCGTCAGAATTGGCCCAAACTGTGAGTGTTGAGGACAGACACGCAAACGCACCCCGGGAATTGTCAATCATGGAAATCGCTCTGGGACGCCAAAATGGTGAATAATCGTGCACGAAATGGACCAGAGTCGACCAAATTTGTGTGTTGATGACTGACATGTAAACGCACCACGGAGTTCGTCAATCGTGGAAATCACTGCGGGACGGCCAAAACTAATTAATAGTGCAAGAAACGGGCCAAAATCGGCCCAAACTGCGATTGTTGATGATCGACACGTAAGCGCACCATGGGGTTCAACAACCATGGAAATCGCTTTGGGGCCCCAAAACGGTGAGTAATAGTCGACGAAACGGGCCAGAAGCGGCCCAAAATGCGAGTGTTGCTAACCGACACATAAACGCACCCCGGTGTTCGTCAGTCATGGAAATCACACCGGGACGCCAAAACAGAGTAATAGTCCAAGAAACGGGCCAGAATTGGCAAAAACTATGAATGTTGATGACAGACACGTAAGTGCACCTTGGAGTTCAACAACCATGGAAATCGCTCTGGGACCCCAAAGCGGCGAGTAATAGTGCACGAAACGGACCAGAATCGGCCAAAATTATGAGTGTTGATGACCGAAACGTAAACGCACAACGGGGTTCGTAAATTGTGGAAATCACTCCAGGACCCCCGAAACTAAGTAATAGTCCAAGAAATGGGCCAAAAATCGGCCCAAACTGCGATTGTTGATGACATACATGTAAGCGCACCTTGGGGTTCAACAACTATGGAAATCTCTTCGGGACCCCAAAACGGTGAGTAATAGTCCACGAAACGAGTTAGAATCGACAAAAACCATGAGTGTTGATGACCGATACGTAAACGCACCCCGGGGTTTGTAAATCAAGGAAAGCACTCCGGGCCCCCAAAACAGTGAGTAATAGTCCATGAAACGGGCCAGAATCGGCCAAAACTGCGAGTGCCACAAAACGAGCCCGAATCGGCAGAAACTGCGAGTGTTGATGATCGACACGTGAACGCACCCCGAGGTTTGTTAATTGCGCAAGTCACACCGGGACCCCAAACAGTGAGTAATAGTCCACGAAACGGGCCAGAATCGGCCACAACTGTGAGTGTTCATGACCGGCACGTAAACGCATTTTGGTGTTCAACAACCATGGAAATCGCTTCGGGACCCCTAAATGTTGAGTAATAGTCCTCGAATCGCGTCAGAATTGGCCCAAACTGTGAGTGTTGAGGACAGACACGCAAACGCACCCCGGGAATTGTCAATCATGGAAATCTCTCTGGGACGCCAAAATGGTGAATAATCATGCACGAAATGGACCAGAGTCGACCAAATTTGTGTGTTGATGACTGACATGTAAACGCACCACGGAGTTCGTCAATCGTGGAAATCACTGCGGGACGCCCAAAACTAATTAATAGTGCAAGAAACGGGCCAAAATCGGCCCAAACTGCGATTGTTGATGATCGACACGTAAGCGCACCATGGGGTTCAACAACCATGGAAATCGCTTTGGGGCCCCAAAACGGTGAGTAATAGTCGACGAAACGGGCCAGAAGCGGCCCAAAATGCGAGTGTTGCTAACCGACACATAAACGCATCCTGGTGTTCGTCAATCATGGAAATCACACCGGGACGCCAAAACAGAGTAATAGTCCAAGAAACGGGCCAGAATTGGCAAAAGCTATGAATGTTGATGACAGACACGTAAGTGCACCTTGGAGTTCAACAACCATGGAAATCGCTCTCGGACCCCAAAGCGGCGAGTAATAGTGCACGAAACGGACCAGAATCGGCCAAAATTATGAGTGTTGATGACCGAAACGTAAACGCACAACGGGGTTCGTAAATTGTGGAAATCACTCCAGGACCCCCGAAACTAAGTAATAGTCCAAGAAATGGGCCAAAAATCAGCCCAAACTGCGATTGTTGATGACATACATGTAAGCGCACCTTGGGGTTCAACAACTATGGAAATCTCTTCGGGACCCCAAAACGGTGAGTAATAGTCCACGAAACGAGTCAGAATCGACAAAAACCATGAGTGTTGATGACCGATACGTAAACGCACCCCGGGGTTTGTTAATCAAGGAAAGCACTCCGGGACCCCAAAAAAGTGAGTAATAGTCCATGAAACGGGCCAGAATCGGCCAAAACTGCGAGTGCCACAAAACGAGCCCGAATCGGCCGAAACTGCGAGTGTTGATGATCGACACGTAAATGCACCCCGGGGTTTGTTAATTGCGCAAGTCACACCGGGACCCCAAACAGTGAGTAATAGTCCACGAAACGGGCCAGAATCGGCCACAACTGTGAGTGTTCATGACCGGCACATAAACGCATTTTGGGGTTCAACAACCATGGAAATCGCTTCGGGACCCCTAAATGTTGAGTAATAGTCCTCGAATCGCGTCAGAATTGGCCCAAACTGTGAGTGTTGAGGACAGACACGCAAACGCACCCCGGGAATTGTCAATCATGGAAATCGCTCTGGGACGCCAAAATGGTGAATAATCGTGCACGAAATGGACCAGAGTCGACCAATTTTGTGTGTTGATGACTGACATGTAAACGCACCACGGAGTTCGTCAATCGTGGAAATCACTGCGGGACGCCCAAAACTAATTAATAGTGCAAGAAACGGGCCAAAATCGGCCCAAACTGCGATTGTTGATGATCGACACGTAAGCGCACCATGGGGTTCAACAACCATGGAAATCGCTTTGGGGCCCCAAAACGGTGAGTAATAGTCGACGAAACGGGCCAGAAGTGGCCCAAAATGCGAGTGTTGCTAACCGACACATAAACGCATCCTGGTGTTCGTCAATCATGGAAATCACACCGGGACGCCAAAACAGAGTAATAGTCCAAGAAACGGGCCAGAATTGGCAAAAGCTATGAATGTTGATGACAGACACGTAAGTGCACCTTGGAGTTCAACAACCATGGAAATCGCTCTGGGACCCCAAAGCGGCGAGTAATAGTGCACGAAACGGACCAGAATCGGCCAAAATTATGAGTGTTGATGACCGAAACGTAAACGCACAACGGGGTTCGTAAATTGTGGAAATCACTCCAGGACCCCCGAAACTAAGTAATAGTCCATGAAATGGGCCAAAAATCGGCCCAAACTGCGATTGTTGATGACATACATGTAAGCGCACCTTGGGGTTCAACAACTATGGAAATCTCTTCGGGACCCCAAAACGGTGAGTAATAGTCCACGAAACGAGTCAGAATCGACAAAAACCATGAGTGTTGATGACCGATACGTAAACGCACCCCGGGGTTTGTTAATCAAGGAAAGCACTCCGGGACCCCAAAACAGTGAGTAATAGTCCATGAAACGGGCCAGAATCGGCCAAAACTGCGAGTGCCACAAAACGAGCCCGAATCGGCCGAAACTCCGAGTGTTGATGATCGACACGTAAATGCACCCCGGGGTTTGTTAATTGCGCAAGTCACACCGGGACCCCAAGCAGTGAGTAATAGTCCACGAAACGGGCCAGAATCGGCCACAACTGTGAGTGTTCATGACCGGCACGTAAACGCATTTTGGGGTTCAACAACTATGGAAATCGCTTCGGGACCCCTAAATGTTGAGTAATAGTCCTCGAATCGCGTCAGAATTGGCCCAAACTGTGAGTGTTGAGGACAGACACGCAAATGCACCCCGAGAATTGTCAATCATGGAAATCGCTCTGGGACGCCAAAATGGTGAATAATCGTGCACGAAATGGACCAGAGTCGACCAAATTTGTGTGTTGATGACTGACATGTAAACGCACCACAGAGTTCGTCAATCGTGGAAATCACTGCGGGACGGCCAAAACTAATTAATAGTGCAAGAAACGGGCCAAAATCGGCCCAAACTGCGATTGTTGATGATCGACACGTAAGCGCACCATGGGGTTCAACAACCATGGAAATCGCTTTGGGGCCCCAAAACGGTGAGTAATAGTCGACGAAACGGGCCAGAAGTGGCCCAAAATGCGAGTGTTGCTAACCGACACATAAACACATCCCGGTGTTCGTCAATCATGGAAATCACACCGGGACGCCAAAACAGAGTAATAGTCCAAGAAACGGGCCAGAATTGGCAAAAGCTATGAATGTTGATGACAGACACGTAAGTGCACCTTGGAGTTCAACAACCATGGAAATCGCTCTGGGACCCCAAAGCGGCGAGTAATAGTGCACGAAACGGACCAGAATCGGCCAAAATTATGAGTGTTGATGACCGAAACGTAAACGCACAACAGGGTTCGTAAATTGTGGAAATCACTCCAGGACCCCCGAAACTAAGTAATAGTCCATGAAATGGGCCAAAAATCGGCCCAAACTGCGATTGTTGATGACATACATGTAAGCGCACCTTGGGGTTCAACAACTATGGAAATCTCTTCGGGACCCCAAAACGGTGAGTAATAGTCCACGAAACGAGTCAGAATCGACAAAAACCATGAGTGTTGATGACCGATACGTAAACGCACCCCGGGGTTTGTTAATCAAGGAAAGCACTCCGGGACCCCAAAACAGTGAGTAATAGTCCATGAAACGGGCCAGAATCGGCCAAAACTGCGAGTGCCACAAAACGAGCCCGAATCGGCCGAAACTGCGAGTGTTGATGATCGACACGTGAACGCACCCCGGGGTTTGTTAATTGCGCAAGTCACACCGGGACCCCAAGCAGTGAGTAATAGTCCACGAAACGGGCCAGAATCGGCCACAACTGTGAGTGTTCATGACCGGCACGTAAACGCATTTTCGGGTTCAACAACTATGGAAATCGCTTCGGGACCCCTAAATGTTGAGTAATAGTCCTCGAATCGCGTCAGAATTGGCCCAAACTGTGAGTGTTGAGGACAGACACGCAAACGCACCCCGAGAACTGTCAATCATGGAAATCGCTCTGGGACGCCAAAATGGTGAATAATCGTGCACGAAATGGACCAGAGTCGACCAAATTTGTGTGTTGATGACTGACATGTAAACGCACCACGGAGTTCGTCAATCGTGGAAATCACTGCGGGACGGCCAAAACTAATTAATAGTGCAAGAAACGGGCCAAAATCGGCCCAAACTGCGATTGTTGATGATCGACACGTAAGCGCACCATGGGGTTCAACAACCATGGAAATCGCTTTGGGGCCCCAAAACGGTGAGTAATAGTCGACGAAACGGGCCAGAAGCGGCCCAAAATGCGAGTGTTGCTAACCGACACATAAACGCATCCCGGTGTTCGTCAATCATGGAAATCACACCGGGACGCCAAAACAGAGTAATAGTCCAAGAAACGGGCCAGAATTGGCAAAAACTATGAATGTTGATGACAGACACGTAAGTGCACCTTGGAGTTCAACAACCATGGAAATCGCTCTGGGACCCCAAAGCGGCGAGTAATAGTGCACGAAACGGACCAGAATCGGCCAAAATTATGAGTGTTGATGACCGAAACGTAAACGCACAACGTGGTTCGTAAATTGTGGAAATCACTCTAGGACCCCCGAAACTAAGTAATAGTCCAAGAAATGGGCCAAAAATCGGCCCAAACTGCGATTGTTGATGACATACATGTAAGCGCACCTTGGGGTTCAACAACTATGGAAATCTCTTCGGGACCCCAAAACGGTGAGTAATAGTCCACGAAACGAGTCAGAATCGACAAAAACCATGAGTGTTGATGACCGATACGTAAACGCACCCCGGGGTTTGTTAATCAAGGAAAGCACTCCGGGACCCCAAAACAGTGAGTAATAGTCCATGAAACGGGCCAGAATCGGCCAAAACTACGAGTGCCACAAAACGAGCCCGAATCGGCCGAAACTGCGAGTGTTGATGATCGACACGTGAACGCACCCCGGGGTTTGTTAATTGCGCAAGTCACACCGGGACCCCAAACAGTGAGTAATAGTCCACGAAACGGGCCAGAATCGGCCACAACTATGAGTGTTCATGACCGGCACGTAAACGCATTTTGGGGTTCAACAACTATGGAAATCGCTTCGGGACCCCTAAATGTTGAGTAATAGTCCTCGAATCGCGTCAGAATTGGCCCAAACTTTGAGTTTTGAGGATAGACACGCAAACGCACCCCGAGAATTGTCAATCATGGAAATCGCTCTGGGACGCCAAAATGGTGAATAATCGTGCACGAAATGGACCAGAGTCGACCAAATTTGTGTGTTGATGACTGACATGTAAACGCACCACGGAGTTCGTCAATCGTGGAAATCACTGCGGGACGGCCAAAACTAATTAATAGTGCAAGAAACGGGCCAAAATCAGCCCAAACTGCGATTGTTGATGATCGACACGTAAGCGCACCATGGGGTTCAACAACCATGGAAATCGCTTTGGGGCCCCAAAACGGTGAGTAATAGTCGACGAAACGGGCCAGAAGCGTCCCAAAATGCGAGTGTTGCTAACCGACACATAAACGCACCCCGGTGTTCGTCAATCATGGAAATCACACCGGGACGCCAAAACAGAGTAATAGTCCAAGAAACGGGCCAGAATTGGCAAAAGCTATGAATGTTGATGACAGACACGTAAGTGCACCTTGGAGTTCAACAACCATGGAAATCGCTCTGGGACCCCAAAGCGGCGAGTAATAGTGCACGAAACAGACCAGAATCGGCCAAAATTATGAGTGTTGATGACCGAAACGTAAACGCACAACGGGGTTCGTAAATTGTGGAAATCACTCCAGGACCCCCGAAACTAAGTAATAGTCCAAGAAATGGGCCAAAAATCGGCACAAACTGCGATTGTTGATGACATACATGTAAGCGCACCTTGGGGTTCAACAACTATGGAAATCTCTTCGGGACCCCAAAACGGTGAGTAATAGTCCACGAAACGAGTCAGAATCGACAAAAACCATGAGTGTTGATGACCGATACGTAAACGCACCCCGGGGTTTGTTAATCAAGGAAAGCACTCCGGGACCCCAAAACAGTGAGTAATAGTCCATGAAACGGGCCAGAATCGGCCAAAACTGCGAGTGCCACAAAACGAGCCCGAATCTGCCGAAACTGCGAGTGTTGATGATCGACACGTGAACGCACCCCGGGGTTTGTTAATTGCGCAAGTCACACCGGGACCCCAAACAGTGAGTAATAGTCCACGAAACGGGCCAGAATCGGCCACAACTATGAGTGTTCATGACCGGCACGTAAACGCATTTTGGGGTTCAACAACTATGGAAATCGCTTCGGGACCCCTAAATGTTGAGTAATAGTCCTCGAATCGCGTCAGAATTGGCCCAAACTGTGAGTGTTGAGGACAGACACGCAAACGCACCCCGAGAATTGTCAATCATGGAAATCGCTCTGGGACGCCAAAATGGTGAACAATCGTGCACGAAATGGACCAGAGTCGACCAAATTTGTGTGTTGATGACTGACATGTAAACGCACCACGGAGTTCGTCAATCATGGAAATCACTGCGGGACGGCCAAAACTAATTAATAGTGCAAGAAACGGGCCAAAATCGGCCCAAACTGCGATTGTTGATGATCGACACGTAAGCGCACCATGGGGTTCAACAACCATGGAAATCGCTTTGGGGCCCCAAAACGGTGAGTAATAGTCGACGAAACGGGCCAGAAGCGGCCCAAAATGCGAGTGTTGCTAACCGACACATAAACGCACCCCGGTGTTCGTCAATCATGGAAATCACACCGGGACGCCAAAACAGAGTAATAGTCCAAGAAACGGGCCAGAATTGGCAAAAACTATGAATGTTGATGACAGACACGTAAGTGCACCTTGGAGTTCAACAACCATGGAAATCGCTCTGGGACCCCAAAGCGGCGAGTAATAGTGCACGAAACGGACCAGAATCGGCCAAAATTGTGAGTGTTGATGACCGAAATGTAAACGCACCACGGGGTTCGTAAAACTGTGGAAATCACTCCAGGACCCCCGAAACTAAATAATAGTCCAAGAAATGGGCCAAAAATCGGCCCAAACTGCGATTGTTGATGACATACATGTAAGCGCACCTTGGGGTTCAACAACTATGGAAATCTCTTCGGGACCCCAAAACGGTGAGTAATAGTCCACGAAACGAGTCAGAATCGACAAAAACCATGAGTGTTGATGACCGATACGTAAACGCACCCCGGGGTTTGTTAATCAAGGAAAGCACTCCGGGACCCCAAACCTGTGAGTAATAGTCCATGAAACGGGCCAGAATCGGCCAAAGCTGCGAGTGCCACAAAACGAGCCCGAATCGGCCGAAACTGCGAGTGTTGATGATCGAGACGTAAACGCACCCCGGGGTTTGTTAATTGCGCAAGTCACACCGGGACCCCAAACAGTGAGTAATAGTCCACGAAACGGGCCAGAATCGGCCACAACTGTGAGTGTTCATGACCGGCACGTAAACGCATTTTGGGGTTCAACAACTATGGAAATTGCTTCGGGACCCCTAAATGTTGAGTAATAGTCCTCGAATCGCGTCAGAATTGGCCCAAACTGTGAGTGTTGAGGACAGACACGCAAACGCACCCCGGGAATTGTCAATCATGGAAATCGCTCTGGGACGCCAAAATGCTGAATAATCGTGCACGAAATGGACCAGAGTCGACCAAAATTGTGTGTTGATGACTGACATGTAAACGCACCACGGAGTTCGTCAATCGTGGAAATCACCGCGGGACGCCCAAAACTAATTAATAGTGCAAGAAACGGGCCAAAATCGGCCCAAACTGCGATTGTTGATGATCGACACGTAAGCGCACCATGGGGTTCAACAACCATGGAAATCGCTTTGGGGCCCCAAAACGGTGAGTAATAGTCGACGAAACGGGCCAGAAGCGGCCCAAAATGCGAGTGTTGCTAACCGACACATAAACGCACCCCGGTGTTCGTCAATCATGGAAATCACACCGGGACGCCAAAACAAAGTAATAGTCCAAGAAACGGGCCAGAATTGGCAAAAGCTATGAATGTTGATGACAGACACGTAAGTGCACCTTGGAGTTCAACAACCATGGAAATCGCTCTGGGACCCCAAAGCGGCGAGTAATAGTGCACGAAACGGACCAGAATCGGCCAAAATTATGAGTGTTGATGACCGAAACGTAAACGCACAACGGGGTTCGTAAATTGTGGAAATCACTCCAGGACCCCCGAAACTAAGTAATAGTCCAAGAAATGGGCCAAAAATCGGCCCAAACTGCGATTGTTGATGACATACATGTAAGCGCACCTTGGGGTTCAACAACTATGGAAATCTCTTCGGGACCCCAAAACGGTGAGTAATAGTCCACGAAACGAGTCAGAATCGACAAAAACCATGAGTGTTGATGATCGACACGTAAACGCACCCCGGGGTTTGTTAATTGCGCAAGTCACACCGGGACCCCAAACAGTGAGTAATAGTCCACGAAACGGGCCAGAATCGGCCACAACTGTGAGTGTTCATGACCGGCACGTAAATGCATTTTGGGGTTCAACAACTATGGAAATCGCTTCGGGACCCCTAAATGTTGAGTAATAGTCCTCGAATCGCGTCAGAATTGGCCCAAACTGTGAGTGTTGAGGACAGACACGCAAACGCACCCCGAGAATTGTCAATCATGGAAATCGCTCTGGGACGCCAAAATGGTGAATAATCGTGCACGAAATGGACCAGAGTCGACCAAATTTGTTTGTTGATGACTGACATGTAAACGCACCACGGAGTTCGTCAATCGTGGAAATCACTGCGGGACGGCCAAAACTAATTAATAGTGCAAGAAACGGGACAAAATCGGCCCAAACTGCGATTGTTGATGATCGACACGTAAGCGCACCATGGGGTTCAACAACCATGGAAATCGCTTTGGGGCCCCAAAACGGTGAGTAATAGTCGACGAAACGGGCCAGAAGCGGCCCAAAATGCGAGTGTTGCTAACCGACACATAAACGCACCCCGGTGTTCGTCAATCATTGAAATCACACCGGGACGCCAAAACAGAGTAATAGTCCAAGAAACGGGCCAGAATTGGCAAAAGCTATGAATGTTGATGACAGACACGTAAGTGCACCTTGGAGTTCAACAACCATGGAAATCGCTCTGGGACCCCAAAGCGGCGAGTAATAGTGCACGAAACGGACCAGAATCGGCCAAAATTATGAGTGTTGATGACCGAAACGTAAACGCACAACGGGGTTCGTAAATTGTGGAAATCACTCCAGGACCCCCGAAACTAAGTAATAGTCCAAGAAATGGGCCAAAAATCGGCCCAAACTGCGATTGTTGATGACATACATGTAAGCGCACCTTGGGGTTCAACAACTATGGAAATCTCTTCGGGACCCCAAAACGGTGAGTAATAGTCCACGAAACGAGTCAGAATCGACAAAAACCATGAGTGTTGATGACCGATACGTAAACGCACCCCGGGGTTTGTTAATCAAGGAAAGCACTCCGGGACCCCAAAACAGTGAGTAATAGTCCATGAAACGGGCCAGGATCGACCAAAACTGCGAGTGCCACAAAACGAGCCCGAATCTGCCGAAACTGCGAGTGTTGATGGTCGACACGTGAACGCACCCCGGGGTTTGTTAATTGCGCAAGTCACACCGGGACCCCAAACAGTGAGTAATAGTCCATGAAACGGGCCAGAATTGGCAAAAGCTATGAATGTTGATGACAGACACGTAAGTGCACCTTGGAGTTCAACAACCATGGAAATCGCTCTGGGACCCCAAAGCGGCGAGTAATAGTGCACGAAACGGACCAGAATCGGCCAAAATTATGAGTGTTGATGACCGAAACGTAAACGCACAACGGGGTTCGTAAATTGTGGAAATCACTCCAGGACCCCCGAAACTAAGTAATAGTCCAAGAAATGGGCCAAAAATCGGCCCAAACTGCGATTGTTGATGACATACTTGTAAGCGCACCTTGGGGTTCAACAACTATGGAAATCTCTTTGGGACCCCAAAACGGTGAGTAATAGTCCACGAAATGAGTCAGAATCGACAAAAACCATGAGTGTTGATGACCGATACGTAAACGCACCCCGGGGTTTGTTAATCAAGGAAAGCACTCCGGGACCCCAAA
>NW_021176033.1:0-1758 GCF_002162155.2 Triticum dicoccoides
CTAGGTGGGGCTGCGACGTGTTGATCTTCCGAGGCCGGGCATGACCCAGGAAAGTGTGTCCGGCCAAATGGGATCGAGCGTGTTGGGTTATGTGGTGCACCCCTGCAGGGAAGTTAATCTATTCGAATAGCCGTGATCTTCGGTAACAGGACGACTTGGAGTTGTACCTTGACCTTATGACAACTAGAACCGGATACTTAATAAAACACACCCTTCCAAGTTCCACAGACAACCCGGTGATCGCTTTTCCGCAGGGCGACGAGGAGAGGATCGCCGGGTAGGTTTATGCTATGCGATGCTACTTGGAGATGCTACTTGGAGATGCTACTTGGAGATGCTACTTGGAGGACTACAATCTACTCTCTTCTATATGCTGCAAGACGGAGGCTGCCAGAAGCGTAGTCTTCGACAGGATTAGCTATCCCCCTCTTATTCTGGCATTCTGCAGTTCAGTCCACTGATATGGCCTCCTTACACATATATCCATGCATATGTAGTGTAGTTCCTTGCTTGCGAGTACTTTGGATGAGTACTCACGGTTGCTTTTCTCCCTCTTTTCCCCCTTTCCCTTCTACCTGGTTGTCGCAACCAGATGCTGGAGTCCAGGAGTCAGACTCCACCGTCGACGACGACGCCTACTACACCGGAGGTGCCTACTACTACTTGCAGCCCGCTGACGACGTCCAGGAGTAGTTAGGAGGATCCCAGGCAGGAGGCCTGCGCCTCTTTCGATCTGTATCCCAGTTTGTGCTAGCCTTCTTAAGGCACACTTGTTTAACTTATGTCTGTACTCAGATATTGTTGCTTCCGCTGACTCGTCTATGATCGAGCACTTGTATTCGAGCCCTCGAGGCCCCTGGCTTGTATTATGATGCTTGTATGACTTATTTTATTTGTAGAGTTGTGTTGTGATATCTTCCCGTGAGTCCCTGATCTTGATCGTACACATTTGCGTGCATGATTAGTGTACGATTAAATCGGGAGCGTCACAAGTTGGTATCAGAGCCGACTGCCTGTAGGAATCCCCCTTCCACACTCCTTGGCCGAAGTCGAGTCTAGTCACTATAAAACTTTTACTAACATGGCTGTGAGCCTTACGGGCCCACGTCGCCATTGGGTGGTATTAGGATCTTTTATTCCTCGACCTATACTCTGGGACTCTTATTTCTCTTCTATTTGGGTTAAATGATTTTTGCTAAATCTAACATTAGGATCTCGTTATCACTTTCACCCGGAGAGCCCCTTATTAATGATGATCGTCTGCGGCACGTGAAGACCCTGAAGATACTCTCTGTTTTTAACCCGAGAACTTATGTTCATCGCATTTGCAATTCCCCTTCCACCGTCAACCCTTATGGATAACTACTTGCAGTTGTTATTCTTACATTCATCCCCAGTTGGTCTTGTTATTACCAGATACCTCGAAACACTCGTCGTTGTCTCGATAATCCTTTGAGCTTATCGCCTTGCTGTTCCTTGTCACCTGAATACCCCTATGGATAATTCTCGCACTTATCGAGTATCCGCTCATCCCCTAGTTGTTCATGTGTTTCACAATGGTCTTCGAAATACTATTTGATCCTCCAAAAATCCTTAATAGCTTATTGCTCTGCAATACTTGTCTGCTTGCATTATGGATGCTTTCCATATGTCTGGCAATATTCGTTAGTATCCTTAGGCATCGTCATTTTGATCCTATTGATTCAGCATGTGTGCGAATGCACACAATCATCTATCAACCCTTCTAAATTATCCTTC
>NW_021176034.1:0-1081 GCF_002162155.2 Triticum dicoccoides
TTGCCTTCGGATCTGTGATAGAAGGTGTACCCAACAATTTCCTTTGGGTATGAAGACGCACTTCTCCGATTTGGGTTCGAGCTTATCAGGATGAAACCTTTTTCACATAAGCATCGCAGCCCCAAACTTTAAGAAACAACAGGTTAGGTTTACTGCTAAACCATAGTTCATACAGTGTCGTCTCAACGGATTTAGATGGTGCCCTATTTTAAAACGTGAATGCAGCTGTCTCTAATGCATAACCCCAAAACGATAGTGGTAAAGAGATATCATAGATCGCACCATATCAAATAAAGTGCGGTTACGACGTTTGGACACACCATAACGATGTGGTGTTCCAGGTGGCGTGAGCTGTGAAACTATTCCACATTGTTTTAATTGAAGACCAAACTCGTAACTCAAATATTTGTCTCCGCGATCAGATCGCAGAAACTTTATTTTCTTGTTACGATGATTTTCCACTTCACTCTGAAATTCTTTGAACCTTTCAACTATTTCAGACTTATGTTTCATCAAGTAGATATACCCATATCTGCTCAAATCATCTTGTGAAGGTCAGAAAACAACGATGCTTGCCATGAGTAACAGCACTCATTGGATCGCATACATCGGTATGTATTATTTCCAACAAGTCAGTAACTCGTTCCATTGTTCCGAAGAACGGAGTTTTAGTCATCTTGCCCAAAAGGCACGGTTCGCAAGCATCAAATGATTCATAACCAAGTGATTCCGAAAATCCATCTTTATGGAGTTTCTTCATGCGCTTTACACCGATATGACCCAAACGGCAGTGCCACAAATAAGTTGCACTATCATTATTAACTTTGCATCTTTTGGCATCAATATTATGAATATGTGTATCACTACGATCGAGATCCAATGAACCATTTTCATTGGGTGTGTAACCATATAAGGTTTTATTCATGTAAATAGAACAACAGTTTATTCTCTTACTTAAATGAATAACCGTATTGCAATAAACATGATCAAATCATATTCATGCTCAACGCAAACACCAAATAACATTTATTTAGGTTCAACACTAATCCTGAAAGAATAGGGAGTGTGCGATGATGATCAT
>NW_021176035.1:0-1038 GCF_002162155.2 Triticum dicoccoides
GCTTTCACTAGTTTTGCATGTGTATGGTGGTCTGAACATTGTAGATTATATCCTATTCCAACTACTTGGGCTGCTTTGAAAACTGCTATGCGTACGCGTTGGGTTCCACCATATTATCAACGTGAATTGCTTCAAAAATTGCAGCGTTTAAGACAAGGGAAAAATTCTGTAGAAGAATATTATCAGGAATTACAAACTGGCATGATTAGATGTGGTATTGTTGAGGAGAATGAAGCTATGCTTGCACGTTTTCTGGGTGGATTAAATAGAGAGATTCAGACCATTCTAGACTATAAGGAGTATACTAATATCACTCGTTTATTCCATCTTGCTTGTAAAGCTGAACGTGAAGTGCAGGATCGACAAGCATTGGGGCGAACTAACTTTTCTGCAGGCCGACCTTCATCATGGACACCGCGTGCATCTTCTACTTCAACTGCACCAGCACCTCCATCTGGTGCCACCTCCAGCCGTGATACAAGAAAACAGGCACAACCACCATTATCTGCCAAGAGCGCACCTGCGGGGCCTGCACAGCGTTTTTCTTCTTCCATGGCATCAACAGGGCACACAAGTGATATTATTTGTCGTCGTTGTAAGGGAGGAGGTCATTATGCGAGAGAATGCAAATCTCCGCGTGTGATGATTGCTACCGCGAATGGTGGATATGAGTCCGCTAGTGACTATGATGAGGAGACTTTGGCTCTTATTACACGTGAAGAACATGGTGGAGATGATTCTGATCATGAGACGCAATACATGGCTCCTGAAGACGCTGACAGGTATGAATGTTTAGTTGCTCAACGTGTTTTGAGTGTGCAGGTCACACAAGCTGAGCAAAATCAGAGGCACAATTTGTTCCATACCAAGGGAGTTGTGAAGGAACGTTCTGTGCGCGTCATCATAGACGGAGGGAGCTGCAACAACTTGGCTAGCATGGATATGGTGGAGAAGCTTTCTCTCACCACAAGACCACATCCACATCCTTACTACATCCAATGGTTCAACAACAGCGGCAAGGTTAAGGTAACACGTACT
>NW_021176036.1:0-56710 GCF_002162155.2 Triticum dicoccoides
TCCTCCTCCATGCGCCTCCTGCAACAACAAAAGACGAACGGAGCTAGCTGGAATGCATAGCTTGTTAGCATGAAACACAAATCCATCGTTAACAACAAACTTGTTCCACATTCTTCCTTCTTTACAATTCTGCATTACATCTTTAAAATCAGCATCATGCACATATTGATCTTTGATGGTCTCCAAACCAAATATTTTGAAGTCAAGTTGTGAAAGCATAGTATAGCGACGAGACAATGCATCAGCAATAACATTTTCTTTTCCCTTCTTGTGTTTAATGACATAAGGGAAAGTCTCAATGAATTCAACCCATTTAGCATGTCTACGATTCAGTTTAGCTTGACTTCTAATATGTTTCAAAGATTCATGATCAGAATGTATAACAAATTCTTTGGGCCATAAATAATGTTGCCATGTTTCTAAAGTCCGAACAAGAGCATATAATTCTTTATCATAAGTAGAATAATTCAGACTAGGCCCATTCAATTTTTCAGAAAAGTATGCAACAGGTTTGCCATCTTGTAATAACACACCTCCTAATCCAATTCCACTAGCATCACATTCAAGCTCAAAAGTCTTATTAAAATCAGGAAGTTGGAGTAAAGGAGCATGTGTCAACTTATCTTTCAATACTGTGAAGGCTTCTTCCTGTGCGGTACCCCAAAGAAAAGGCACATCTTTCTTTGTAAGCTCATTGAGAGGTGCAGCAATGGTGCTGAAATCTCTCACAAAACGCCTATAGAATCCAGCGAGGTCAAGAAAACTCCTCACTTGTGTGACCGTTTTGGGTTGTGGCCAACTCTCAATAGCTTCAATCTTGGCTTTATCAGCTTTAATTCCCTGTGGAGTAACAACATAGCCAAGAAAAGATACTCGGTCGGTGCAAAAGGTGCACTTCCCAAGGTTACCAAACAAACGTGCATCACGTAGAGCAATAAAAACAGCACGTAAATGTTCCAAATGTTCTTCCAAAGATCTGCTATAAATCAATATGTCATCAAAGTAAACTACCACAAATCGTCCAATGAAAGCACGTAAAACTTCGTTCATTAATCTCATGAAAGTACTAGGTGCATTAGTTAACCCAAAAGGCATGACTAACCACTCATATAATCCAAACTTAGTTTTGAATGTTGTTTTCCATTCATCTCCCAATTTCATACGAATTTGATGGTATCCACTACGTAAATCAACTTTGGAGAATATTGTAGAGCCACTCAATTCATCAAGCATATCATCTAGCCTAGGAATAGGATGACGATAACGAATAGTAATATTATTAATGCCTCTACAATCAACACACATACGTGATGTACCATCCTTTTTCGGCACTAGAATAATAGGAACAGCACAAGGACTAAGGGATTCGCGTATATAACCTTTGTCGAGAAGCTCTTGTACTTGACGCATAATCTCCTTCGTCTCCTCTGGATTGGTACGGTATGGTGCACGGTTTGGCAGTGAAGCACCGGGAATTAAGTCAATCTGATGCTCAATCCCTCGAATAGGCGGTAATCCCGGTGGCACGTCTTGTGGAAAGATGATAGAGGCAAAGGTGTCCCGTCTTTCGATGAGATGGTGGATTTCGCTTTGGTGGAAGTCGACTTTGACGATCCGACTACGAACGTGCGAGGACGTCGCGCCTTAACAATCGCTAAACCAACTCCGAGAGGTTATTGACCACGCCGGGGCACGATCAACCTGACCACGAGGGTCTGTTTCCTGCGAGCAAACGAAGAACAAGCAAGAAACTAAGATTGCAATCTGGATATTGCGAATATAAGATGAAAGCTTTATTGATCAAGGTGGGGTTCTGTGACGCCTTTGTCTGGTCGTTGAACACAAACGAAGTACGCGAAGTTGCAGCTATGGCGAACTTTTAATCTAAACAAAACCCAAAGTCTAAACGATGCCCTAAGGGCTGTATATATGGAGGAAGAGGGGGGAATTTCGTGGCCCTTGGTGGAGGGGTCCGAAATCAACCCTATCTCTTGTTTCCCCACACATACGGACTCTAAAAATAGCCTATACTTATGTATTTCGAAATTACATGGGCCTGGCCCAATAATAAGCTGACGCAGCACCTAAAATAGCGTCGGGACGAAATTTATGAAGTGGCATCTTGTATATTTCGTCCAAGGCTTCATGCACCCATTATGGTGGCTTCAAACTCCTGAAATCATCACTTGTAACTCCGTTCTTGTTCCCCTTGCGCATGCCATCATCTCCATGCTTGTTCTTGCTCCAATGTTGATGAGGACATGACTATCTTGGATATGACCAAAAATATTGCATATATGCATATTTGTCAGGTGATTTCTAGTGCAAACTATTCAATAATCTATTTATGTTATCCAGAACAAAAATACTTCACACACTTTTGTGTTTTGTCTAATTGCAGGTGTATGGGACATTTGTACATTCCACATATGAAGATAAGGAAGAAAGAGATGTTTATTTGCTGTCCAAAAAGTTCTCTCACGTCACTTTTGGCCCAAGAGAAGATAGAGTCCAAGTCTCTCACGTTCTGGATTCAGATTCGGACTGCACAAACATACCTGACTCAAAACGCACACAAGTTTTTCATACGGACTCCGAATTGGGTGATTCTTTTTTTGTTGGAAACTAGATTTCGTGCACTTTCCAACCCAATTGGAATCACCTTCAAATTCGCCCGGAGCGTTGAGTTGTGGACGAAACAATCTGATGCTGCAGCAGAATCCGAGTCAAACTACAAGTGCAAAGGTGTTACATCACCTCCACTTGGGCCCATTGGCCTTGTACGACCTAGATTTAGTTTTAGGCTGCCTTGGGACGTCCTCCCACCTCCTTGGCCGCCACCCCTTGCTCCTATATAAGTAGATCCATCTAGTAGCTTTTCCTTGGGATTTGTTTAGTTAAAAGTTAGCCATTGCAACTTCGTGTACTTCGTTTGTGTCCAATAACCAGACCAAGACCGCTTACGGATCCCCACCTTTATCAATACTTCATATATACTCGCAATATTCAGATTGCTTTTATCATATTCTTGCTTGTTCTTCGATTGCTTGTAGGAATAGACCTTCGTGGTCAGGTTGATTGTGCTCCAGCGTGGTCAATAACCTTTCAGAGTTGGTTTAGCGATTGCTAAGGCGCAACGTCGTGCACGTTTGTAGTCGGATCGTCAAAGTCATCTTCACCAAATCGATAGTTATCATCTCATCGAAAGATCGGGACACCCCCGCCTCTATCAAGTGGTATCAGTTTTCAGGTTGCTCGGTGAGAATTTCCAGTTTTCCTAGATTAGATTTATTTTCTTACCTATTGTCCAAGAAAAAGCCACAAAAAAGAGTTAGATCTATTCATCCTTTGTCCAAGCCAGTCTGAGCCTTTGCAATTTTCTTTTCATTGCTTGCATAGTTGAATTATCGGTTGCATCGTCGTGTCGAGTTGCTGGTCTTAGTGTCTAGTTCGTTTAGAGTTTCGAGTTCTGTTCACATTAGTCACGCCACCGCTGCATCATTATCTCTTCCGCTGTCCACCACCCATCCATCAATTTCCACCACGTGCTACCCACCATTCATTGTCATAATAATAGTTGAGATTGTTCACATCTTCACTTGATCCAATCTGCATCTTATCTAGTTTGTTTTGGAAAGAGGGAGGAAAAAAGAGAGAGAAAAAAAACGAGAAAATAAAGGAGAAAAAAAAGTCAGAGAAAAAAAAGGAGAGAAAGAAACAAAAGTGTGAGGAAAAAAAGAGAGAAGAAAAAAATTGGATCTATCTAGAATCAATCTCGTACCTGAATTCGGATTGGAATCTGTTTTGCGCACTATTCAGTAAAACAGGTGTATCTTCCTCATACGAAGTCCGTTTTGGCTCCGTGAGTACTCAAATTGAAGATAGCGACGAGCCGCATCTAAATAGTTGCAGAAGCAAGTTCAATATTTGACACCTCAAAATCGGCTTCTAAATAGGTCTTTTTGCCCTCCGAAGTTCGTGAACACAACTTGTTCCAATTTTTCAGGCCAGTTTTAGAATTCTTTGACTCCTCATATCAACTCGGAATTGAGTGATTCTTTTTGCATTGGAAAGCTTGAGTTAGTAGAATTCTTTGAAAGAATTTATCAGAAAATTGTCTCAAACTTTTCAAGAGGAAAGTTGGAGAGAGAGTTGTTGTATATCCTGCTTGGCAGTTGTTTTTCATCATTATCTTCACTGCCGTTGTGATCTTCACTTATATCTTGCTGTCAAGAGCTACTTAGTATCCTTCATTGATGCTAGTTGTGCTACGCCGTGACCTCATTAGTGTTCTAGGCTCGCGTCTCTAGTACGGTCTAGCCTAGGACCAGCATAGTACCGTTGTTGAGCGTTTATTCAACATTGCATCTTTGAATTGATTATTGCTAATCTTTTGCTACAATATATAGCCAACCCAGCTCCACATATTTCTACACCGTGTATACGTACGCTCCCCTGGCAATCGCTTTACTCAATATTCAGAGTTACTTGACACCGCTGGTTGCCGATCACCGCCTGCTGCATGGTAAGAACTTGTAAGACATTGATATTTGCTTTACTGTGAGCGTTTTACCACCACATCCTAGTAGTTATAGGAACATTATTTTTGGGTTTTGTTTCTTGTTCTACTAATCATGACAGGATCCAGAGTCAATTCATGGGCTTTGTCGATCGCGGGAGACGTGCCACCACCTTTGCAAATACCACAACCGTCACGAGAGGTGCACAAACATCCAAATGCACATGATCAGGTTAATGTATCTATACCACCATTTAATGGCCGTTTTAAACCTGCTTTATATATTGAATGGGAGTTCGACGTAAAAAATATATTTGCTTCCCATAATTTCGATGAACATAAAAAGGTTAAGGTTGTGGTTGGTTCTTTCACTGGTTATGCTTTGGTTTGGTGGAGTGAATATTGTCGGTTACACCCTGATTATATACCTACTACTTGGGATGATTTGAAACTTGCCATGCGACATACTTTCATCCCTGCTTATTATACTCGTGACATGATTAAGAAGTTGCAACACTTAAAACAAGGTAGTGAAACTGTAACAAAATATTATGATGATTTACAAACTACCTTGTTGCATTCCTCTTTAGAAGAAAGTGAAGATGATTTTATGGATAGATTTTGGGGAGGATTAAACCGTGATATTCAAGAGATACTAATTCATGAAGAGTGTTATCCTATGGACCATTTGTTTCATCTTGCTTGCAAAGCTGAACAGGAAATAAAACAACGTGTTGGCCATGAGAAGAACAAGCGCACGGTGCACATTCCAAGAGTTGATATGATTGTTCCTTCAACTACTAGGCATACTATGACAACCACATCCGTTGTTATCAGGACTACATCGCCTCCACCATGTGACACATCGGCCCCGAGAGTGGCTACATCATCTGAGTTGATCATAAGAGGTAATGACAAAGGTACTGATCTTCCATCTCTACATGAGAATGATGAATGCCTTGTCAATTTGAATGCACCATCTGATGAGCTACCCACTACTTTGATCACACCACCTATTTTAGAGGACTACGTTGATAATTTGACTTTGCCATGTGATCAAACAACTGAAATACCAACAATTTTGAGTGCACCCATTGAATTAACTATTGATGCAAAAGAACCAATGTTTAATCATTTTGATATGACCTCTATTCTTGGTGATGATTCTGTGTTGAATGACTTATTGCATGTTTGCTTATTTAAGCATGTTGTAGCATGTAAATTTGATGCAAGTAAGGTTTATTCACCAATGTTGGGATGGTTTAATGATGAACATTGTCAATCTTTTGAAATGAGTAAGAGCTTCACTTATATGTGCAAACTGAGTTGCAATATTTTCATGCCTTCTACTTCTTGTGCTAATTTTTTGGCTTTAGATTTTATGGACTATGCAAGTTACTCATCTATTCATGTGTCATATATGCAAAAATCAAGGGAAGTAAAAACGGATGACATATACATATACAACATGTACACCTTGTCTCTTTTGTTAGCCACATTTCAGATTAAGCAACGCCGAGGACGGCTTTATTTTCAAGGGGAGGATGATGAGGACATGACTATCTTGGATATGACCAAAAATATTGCATATATGCATATTTGTCAGGTGATTTCTAGTGCAAACTATTCAATAATCTATTTATGTTATCCAGAACAAAAATACTTCACACACTTTTGTGTTTTGTCTAATTGCAGGTGTATGGGACATTTGTACAATCCACATATGAAGATAAGGAAGAAAGAGATGTTTATTTGCTGTCCAAAAAGTTCTCTCACGTCACTTTTGGCCCAAGAGAAGATAGAGTCCAAGTCTCTCACGTTCTGGATTCAGATTCGGACTGCACAAACATACCTGACTCAAAACGCACACAAGTTTTTCATACGGACTCCGAATTGGGTGATTCTTTTTTTGTTGGAAACTAGATTTCGTGCACTTTCCAACCCAATTGGAATCACCTTCAAATTCGTCCGGAGCGTTGAGTTGTGGACGAAACAATCTGATGCTGCAGCAGAATCCGAGTCAAACTACAAGTGCAAAGGTGTTACATCACCTCCACTTGGGCCCATTGGCCTTGTACGACCTAGATTTAGTTTTAGGCTGCCTTGGGACGTCCTCCCACCTCCTTGGCCGCCACCCCTTGCTCCTATATAAGTAGATCCATCTAGTAGCTTTTCCTTGGGATTTGTTTAGTTAAAAGTTAGCCATTGCAACTTCGTGTACTTCGTTTGTGTCCAACAACCAGACCAAGACCGCTTACGGATCCCCACCTTTATCAATACTTCATATATACTCGCAATATTCAGATTGCTTTTATCATATTCTTGCTTGTTCTTCGATTGCTTGCAGGAATAGACCTTCGTGGTCAGGTTGATTGTGCTCCAGCGTGGTCAATAACCTTTCGGAGTTGGTTTAGCGATTGCTAAGGCGCAACGTCGTGCACGTTTGTAGTCGGATCGTCAAAGTCATCTTCACCAAATCGATAGTTATCATCTCATCGAAAGATCGGGACACCCCCGCCTCTATCAAATGTTCATCCTTCTCCAAGCTAGGCCCTTCATTTGTAAGCAAAACAAATGTATCCAATTTAGGCAGCATCATATTCTCATGAACATTAGAATCATTACCAAGAAACGAAAGTACCTGGTAATTTAGTTGGCGTGCACGAGCTCTAGTAATTGGTCCAGTATGTATAGCAGCAGGGGCTGTGGGTGTAACAATTGTATTGATGTCCTCATCATCCTCCCCTTCTTGAAATGAAGTCGTCCTTGACGGAAGTTCATCTTCCTCACCCAAATAAGGCTTCAAATCTGCAATGTTAAAAGTGGGACTAACCCCAAAATCTGCAGGCAGCTCAAGTTTATATGCATTATCATTTATTTTCTCTAACACCTTAAAGGGACCATCAGCACGTGGCATTAGCTTTGATTTGCGCAAATCAGGAAATCTATCCTTACGCAAATGTAACCAAACAAGATCTCCAGGTGCAAACACAACATGTTTTCTACCCTTATCTCCAGCAAGTTTATATTTAGCATTCATACGCTCAATGTTTTCCTTAGTTAACTCATGCATTTTTAAAATCAATTCAGCACGTTGTTTAGCATCAAAATTAACCTTCTCCGACGATGGAAGAGGCAACAAATCAATAGGTGCACGAGGTAGGAAACCGTACACAACTTCAAAAGGGCACATCTTAGTAGTAGAATGCAATGAACGATTATAAGCAAATTCAATATGAGGCAAGCATTCCTCCCACATTTTCTTATTATTCTTCAAAACAGCCCTAAGCATAGTAGACAACGTTCTATTGACTACTTCAGTTTGTCCATCAGTTTGGGGGTGACAAGTAGTACTAAAAAGCAGTTTAGTCCCCAACTTAGCCCATAAACATCTCCAAAAGTGGCTAAGAAATTTAGTATCACGATCTGAAACAATAGTATTTGGCACACCATGCAAGCGAATAATTTCACGAAAGAACAAATCAGCAACATTAACAGCATCATCGCTTTTATGACATGGTATAAAGTGTGCCATTTTCGAGAATCTATCCACGACAACAAATATGCTATCCCTCCCCTTCTTTGTTCGAGGTAAACCTAAAACAAAGTCCATAGATATATCCTCCCAAGGAACACTAGGTACAGGCAAAGGCATATATAAACCATGAGGATTGTGTCGTGACTTAGCTTTTTGACATGTAGTGCATCGAGCAATAAAACGCTCAACATCCCGTCTCATCTTTGGCCAAAAGAAATGTGTAGCAAGTACGTCCTCCGTCTACTTCACGCCAAAGTGTCCCATTAATCCTCCTCCATGCGCCTCCTGCAACAACAAAAGACGAACGGAGCTAGCTGGAATGCATAGCTTGTTAGCACGAAACACAAATCCATCGTTAACGACAAACTTGTTCCACATTCTTCCTTCTTTACAATTCTGCATTACATCTTTAAAATCAGCATCATGCACATATTGATCTTTGATGGTCTCCAAACCAAATATTTTGAAGTCAAGTTGTGAAAGCATAGTATAGCGACGAGACAATGCATCAGCAATAACATTTTCTTTTCCCTTCTTGTGTTTAATGACATAAGGGAAAGTCTCAATGAATTCAACCCATTTAGCATGTCTACGATTCAGTTTAGCTTGAATTTTAATATGTTTCAAAGATTCATGATCAGAATGTATAACAAATTCTTTGGGCCATAAATAATGTTGCCATGTTTCTAAAGTCCGAACAAGAGCATATAATTCTTTATCATAAGTAGAATAATTCAGACTAGGCCCACTCAATTTTTCAGAAAAGTATGCAACAGGTTTGCCATCTTGTAATAACACACCTCCTAATCCAATTCCACTAGCATCACATTCAAGCTCAAAAGTCTTATTAAAATCAGGAAGTTGGAGTAAAGGAGCATGTGTCAACTTATCTTTCAATACCGCGAAGGCTTCTTCCTGTGCGGTACCCCAAACAAAAGGCACATCCTTCTTTGTAAGCTCGTTGAGAGGTGCAGCAATGGTGCTGAAATCTCTCACAAAACGCCTATAGAATCCAGCGAGGCCAAGAAAACTCCTCACTTGTGTGACCGTTTTGGGCTGCGGCCAACTCTCAATAGCTTCAATCTTGGCTTTATCAACTTCAATTCCCTGTGGAGTAACAACATAGCCAAGAAAAGATACTCGGTCGGTGCAAAAGGTGCACTTCCCAAGGTTACCAAACAAACGTGCATCACGTAGAGCAATAAAAACAGCACGTAAATGTTCCAAATGTTCCTCCAAAGATCTGCTATAAATCAATATGTCATCAAAGTAAACTACCACAAATCGTCCAATGAAAGCACGTAAAACTTCGTTCATTAATCTCATGAAAGTACTAGGTGCATTAGTTAATCCAAAAGGCATGACTAACCACTCATATAATCCAAACTTAGTTTTAAATGATGTTTTCCATTCATCTCCCAATTTCATACGAATTTGATGGTAGCCACTACGCAAATCAACTTTGGAGAATATTGTAGAGCCACTCAATTCATCAAGCATATCATCTAGCCTAGGAATAGGATGACGATAACGAATAGTAATATTATTAATGCCTCTACAATCAACACACATACGTGATGTACCATCCTTTTTCGGCACTAGAATAATAGGAACAGCACAAGGACTAAGGGATTCGCGTATATAACCTTTGTCGAGAAGATCTTGTACTTGCCGCATAATCTCCTTCGTCTCCTCTGGATTGGTACGGTATGGTGCACGGTTTGGCAGTGAAGCACCGGGAATTAAGTCAATCTGATGCTCAATCCCTCGAATAGGCGGTAATCCCGGTGGCACGTCTTGTGGAGAAACGTCAGCGAACTCCTGCAAAATGTTAGTGACAGCAGGAGGCAAAGACGAAGGCATGTCCTCGAATGAAAATAATGCCTCTTTGCACACAAAAGCATAGCAAACAGATTTGCTGAAATCTAGCTCATCAATATCAGATTTGGTGGCAAATAAACATGCACTTTTCAATTTAATTTCAGAAGCAACACTAGATGGTTTATTATTATGCTTCTTTTGTTGCTCAAATTCTTTTGCCACAATCTGATTTTCACTCTTATTCTTCTCCTGTTGTGCTTTATTAGCTCTATTAATATCATCTTTCAAAATGGAATCAGGAGTCATAGGAAGCAAAGTAATATTTTTATCCTTATGAACAAGAGTATAGTGATTGTTTCTACCATGGTGTACAGAATTTTTATCAAATTGCCATGGTCTACCAAGTAATAAGGAACATGCTTGCATAGGTACCACATCACAATCAACATAATCAGCATATGTAGAGATACTAAAATGCACACGAACAGTACGTGTTACCTTAACCTTGCCGCTGTTGTTGAACCATTGGATGTAGTAAGGATGTGGATGTGGTCTTGTGGTGAGAGAAAGCTTCTCCACCATCTCCATGCTAGCCAAGTTGTTGCAGCTCCCTCCGTCTATTATGACGCGCACAGAACGTTCCTTCACAACTCCCTTGGTATGGAACAAATTGTGCCTCTGATTTTGCTCAGCTTGTGTGACCTGCACACTCAAAACACGTTGAGCAACTAAACATTCATACCTGTCAGCGTCTTCAGGAGCCATGTATTGCGTCTCATGATCAGAACCATCTCCACCATGTTCTTCACGTGTAATAAGAGCTAATGTCTCCTCATCATAGTCACTAGCGGACTCATATCCACCATCCGCGGTAGCAATCATCACACGCGGAGATTTGCATTCTCTCGCATAATGACCTCCTCCCTTACAACGACGACAAATAATATCACTTGTGTGCCCTGTTGATGCTATGGAAGAAGAAGAACGCTGTGTAGGCCCCGCAGGTGCGCTCTTGGCAGATAATGGTGGTTGTGCCTGTTTTCTTGTATCACGGCTGGAGGTGGCACCTGATGGAAGTGCTGGTGCAGTTGAAGGAGAAGATGCACGTGGTGTCCATGATGAAGGTCGGCCTGCAGAAAAGTTAGTTCGCCCCAATGCTTGTCGATCCTGCACTTCACGTTCAGCTTTACAAGCAAGATGGAATAAACGAGTGATATTAGTATACTCCTTATAGTCTAGAATGGTCTGAATCTCTCTATTTAATCCACCCAGAAAACGTGCAAGCATAGCTTCATTCTCCTCAACAATACCACATCTAATCATGCCAGTTTGTAATTCCTGATAATATTCTTCTACAGAATTTTTTCCTTGTCTTAAACGCTGCAATTTTTGAAGCAATTCACGTTGATAATATGGTGGAACCCAACGCGTACGCAGAGCAGTTTTCAAAGCAGCCCAAGTAGTTGGAATAGGATATAATCTACAATGTTCAGACCACCATACACATGCAAAACTAGTGAAAGCACAAACAGCAGCAGCAACTCGTCTCTCCTCAGGATATTGTAAACATGTAAATCGTTGTTCAGTTTCTAACTCCCAAGTAAGATATATATCAGGAACATATCTACCCTCAAATGGTGGAATATTCAATTTCAGTTTAGGAATATGGACATCATCTCGTACCTGAGGTGGTGGTGCAGGCCTACCATGACGAATATATACCTGAGGTCGACCTGCTGGTGGTGGTGCTAGTGGCTGCTCGTAGATCTGATTTTGATCAACCTCATCCTCATAATCACCCGCATACTCATCATCCTCCTGGGTACCAGCAGGAGCAGTAGCAGGAGCCAAAGAAGCACCAACAGCAGTAGCAGCGGCACCAGAAGTTTGTCCTGTCTCAACAGGAACACGCTGTGCTCGTCCATACTGATTCGGAAGGGGGCGTAGTTGTTGTTGTTGCAGAGGTGCGACAGGTGCAGCAGGTGGTGGAAGACGCGCAAGCAGTTCATTGAATCTGTTATCGAGCTTTGTTTCGAACGTCTTCTCAAGGCCAGTGATCTTCTCCATGGCCTCTTCAAAATTGTTCAGCACATCTTGTACCTGTTCAGTCATCATTTGCTGAAACTTATCATGAAGCTCCTTGTTCGATAAGTTCTCCCAGTCAATCTCGTCGGCTTGTGGTCCTGGCATGGTTAGCAGCAATAGAAACACACAAGAATATGATCCTACAGACTACTAAGAAGTGGTGGTGGTGTATCACAAATCCGTCAAGCAAATCTCAAATTCTTACCAGTTCTTACCCAGCAGCAGGCGGTGATCGGCAACCGTTGTAGTAAAAAACTCTCAAAGCGTGGATAGAGCGATTACCAGGGAGAGTCGAACACACGACGTAGATGTATGTGGAGCTGGGAAGGCTTATAATATGGTAGCAAAAAGGGTCAGCAATAATCAATTCAGAGATGCAAAGTTGAATAAATGCTCAACGACGGTACTGTGCTGGTCCTAGGCTAGACTGTGCTAGAGACGCGAGCCTAGAACACCAACAAAATCACGGCGCGGCACGTAAACAAGGGAAAAGCACACTCTGAAAAAAAAAATTCGCTTTTTTTTTTGCGCCCTTTTTTTTTGCGCTGTTTTTTTTTTTGCGAAAAATCACTATAATGGCGAGTGTCTCAAAACTCTTCCTAGCTCAAACTGACAGGATGGGCACGAAATTTTTCGACCAAAATTTTTTTTTTCGACTGCCCGGACCCAAAAACTGGAAACGGGTCAAAAAAAACTTCCTATAATGGCACCTGTCTCAAAACACTCAGAAACACCTAAAAATAGGATAGCCAGAAATTTTTTCGACAAATGCGTTTTCGAAAAATTTTGGGCCTAAACGGAGCCAGAATTTTTTTTTTCCGAAACCTACTCCGGCAAGGAAACACGAATCGGAATCTAGATGGATCTCGAAAACAACCCTAATAAGCAAGGAACTCGGATTGGTGGTGGATATATGGTGGTGGTATATGGCAGCGGTGGTGGTAGCGGTGGTAGTATATGGATATGGATCGGTGGTGGTATATGGGCACGGATTGGTGGTGGTATATGGATACGGATTCGGAGCGGTGGCGGATAAGCGGTGGTGGTAGATGGCAGGGGCGATGATGATGGTGCGGCGGCGACGTGACAACTTGTGACCAGAACTCGAAACTCTAAAAGACTAGACGCTAAGACCAGCAACTAGACCGACGATGCAACCGCAAATTCAACAAAGCAAAACCCTAAAAAGATTATGCAAAGGCTCAGATTGGTTCGGATATGTTGAACTAACCCTAATTTTTTTTTGTGTGGCTTTTTCGTGGACTGTAGGTATGAAGAACAGACTCGATCTAAACTACGAAAAACTGTAAAATCTCACCGAGCAACCTGGAAATCTGATACCACTTGATAGAGGCAAAGGTGTCCCGTCTTTCGATGAGATGGTGGATTTCGCTTTGGTGGAAGTCGACTTTGACGATCCGACTACGAACGTGCGAGGACGTCGCGCCTTAGCAATCGCTAAACCAACTCCGAGAGGTTATTGACCACGCCGGGGCACGATCAACCTGACCACGAGGGTTTGTTTCCTGCGAGCAAACGAAGAACAAGCAAGAAACTAAGATTGCAATCTGGATATTGCGAATATAAGATGAAAGCTTTATTGATCAAGGTGGGGTTCTGTGACGCCTTTGTCTGGTCGTTGAACACAAACGAAGTACGCGAAGTTGCAGCTATGGCGAACTTTTAATCTAAACAAAACCCAAAGTCTAAACGATGCCCTAAGGGCTGTATATATGGAGGAAGAGGGGGGAATTTCGTGGCCCTTGGTGGAGGGGTCCGAAATCAACCCTATCTCTTGTTTCCCCACACACACGGACTCTAAAAATAGCCTATACTTATGTATTTCGAAATTACATGGGCCTGGCCCAATAATAAGGTGACGCAGCACCTAAAATAGCCTCGGGACGAAATTTATGAAGTGGCATCTTGTATATTTCGTCCAAGGCTTCATGCACCCATTATGGTGGCTTCAAACTCCTGAAATCATCACTTGTAACTCCGTTCTTGTTCCCCTTGCGCATGCCATCATCTTCATGCTTGTTCTTGCTCCAATGTTCATCCTTCTCCAAGCTAGGCCCTTCATTTGTAAGCAAAACAAATGTATCCAATTTAGGCAGCATCATATTCTCATGAACATTAGAATCATTACCAAGAAACGAAAGTACCTGGTAATTTAGTTGGCGTGCACGAGCTCTAGTAATTGGTCCAGTATGTATAGCAGCAGGGGCTGTGGGTGTAACAATTGTATTGATGTCCTCATCAAAAGACGTCAGCAAACTCCTGCAAAATGTTAGTGACAGCAGGAGGCAAAGAGGAAGGCACGTCCTCGAATGAAAATAATGCCTCTTTGCACACAAAAGCATAGCAAACAGATTTGCTGAAATCTAGCTCATCAATATCAGATTTGGTGGCAAATAAACATGCACTTTTCAATTTAATTTCAGGAGCAACACTAGATGGTTTATTATTAGGCTTCATTTGTTGCTCAAATTCTTTTGCCACAATCTGATTTTCACTCTTATTCGTCTCCTGTTTTGCTTTATTAGCTCTATTAATATCATCTTTCAAAATGGAATCAGGAGTCATAGGAAGCAAAGTAATATTTTTATCCTTATGAACAAGAGTATAGTGATTGTTTCTACCATGGTGTACAGAATTTTTATCAAATTGCCATGGTCTACCAAGTAATAAGGAACATGCTTGCATAGGTACCACATCACAATCAACATAATCAGCATATGTAGAGATACTAAAATGCACACGAACAGTACGTGTTACCTTAACCTTGCCGCTGTTGTTGAACCATTGGATGTAGTAAGGATGTGGATGTGGTCTTGTGGTGAGAGAAAGCTTCTCCACCATCTCCATGCTAGCCAAGTTTGCTCTGATACCACTTGATAGAGGCAAAGGTGTCCCGTCTTTCGATGAGATGGTGGATTTCGCTTTGGTGGAAGTCGACTTTGACGATCCGACTACGAACGTGCGAGGACGTCGCGCCTTAGCAATCGCTAAACCAACTCCGAGAGGTTATTGACCACGCCGGAGCACGATCAACCTGACCACGAGGGTCTGTTTCCTGCGAGCAAACGAAGAACAAGCAAGAAACTGAGATTGCAATCTGGATATTGCGAATATAAGATGAAAGCTTTATTGATCAAGGTGGGGTTCTGTGACGCCTTTGTCTGGTCGTTGAACACAAACGAAGTACGCGAAGTTGCAGCTATGGCGAACTTTTAATCTAAACAAAACCCAAAGTCTAAACGATGCCCTAAGGGCTGTATATATGGAGGAAGAGGGGGTGGATTTCATGGCCCTTGGTGGAGGGGTCCGAAATCAACCCTATCTCTTGTTTCCCCACACATACGGACTCTAAAAATAGCCTATACTTATGTATTTCGAAATTACATGGGCCTGGCCCAATAATAAGGTGACGCAGCACCTAAAATAGCCTCGGGACGAAATTTATGAAGTGGCATCTTGTATATTTCGTCCAAGGCTTCATGCACACATTATGGTGGCTTCAAAGTCCTGAAATCATCACTTGTAACTCCGTTCTTGTTCCCCTTGCGCATGCCATCATCTCCATGCTTGTTCTTGCTCCAATGTTCATCCTTCTCCAAGCTAGGCCCTTCATTTGTAAGCAAAACAAATGTATCCAATTTAGGCAGCATCATATTCTCATGAACATTAGAATCATTACCAAGAAACGAAAGTACCTGGTAATTTAGTTGGCGTGCACGAGCTCTAGTAATTGGTCCAGTATGTATAGCAGCAGGGGCTGTGGGTGTAACAATTGTATTGATGTCCTCATCAACCATTATCTTCCAAGAGCGCACCTGCGGGTCCTACACAGCGTTCTTCTTCTTCCATGGCATCAACAGGGCACACAAGTGATATTATTTGTCGTCGTTGTAACGGAGGAGGTCATTACGCGAGGGAATGAAAATCTCCGCGTGTGATGATTGCTACCGCGGATGGTGGATATGAGTCCGCTAGTGACTATGATGAGGAGACATTGGCTCTTATTACACGTGAAGAACATGGTGGAGATGATTCTGATCATGAGACGCAATACATGGCTCCTGAAGACGCTGACAGGTATGAATGTTTAGTTGCTCAACGTGTTTTGAGTGTGCAGGTCGCACAAGCTGAGCAAAATCAGAGGCACAATTTGTTCCATACCAAGGGAGTTGTGAAGGAACGTTCTGTGCGCGTCATAATAGACGGAGGGAGCTGCAACAACTTGGCTAGCATGGAGATGGTGGAGAAGCTTTCTCTCACCACAAGACCACATCCACATCCTTACTACATCCAATGGTTCAACAACAGCGGCAAGGTTAAGGTAACACGTACTGTTCGTGTGCATTTTAGTATCTCTACATATGCTGATTATGTTGATTGTGATGTGGTACCTATGCAAGCATGTTCCTTATTACTTGGTAGACCATGGCAATTTGATAAAAATTCTGTACACCATGGTAGAAACAATCACTATACTCTTGTTCATAAGGATAAAAATATTACTTTGCTTCCTATGACTCCTGATTCCATTTTGAAAGATGATATTAATAGAGCTAATAAAGCAAAACAGGAGACGAATAAGAGTGAAAATCAGATTGTGGCAAAAGAATTTGAGCAACAAATGAAGCCTAATAATAAACCATCTAGTGTTGCTCCTGAAATTAAATTGAAAAGTGCATGTTTATTTGCCACCAAATCTGATATTGATGAGCTAGATTTCAGCAAATCTGTTTGCTATGCTTTTGTGTGCAAAGAGGCATTATTTTCATTCGAGGACGTGCCTTCCTCTTTGCCTCCTGCTGTCACTAACATTTTGCAGGAGTTTGCTGACGTCTTTTGATGAGGACATCAATACAATTGTTACACCCACAGCCCCTGCTGCTATACATACTGGACCAATTACTAGAGCTCGTGCACGCCAACTAAATTACCAGGTACTTTCGTTTCTTGGTAATGATTCTAATGTTCATGAGAATATGATGCTGCCTAAATTGGATACATTTGTTTTGCTTACAAATGAAGGGCCTAGCTTGGAGAAGGATGAACATTGGAGCAAGAACAAGCATGAAGATGATGGCATGCGCAAGGGGAACAAGAACGGAGTTACAAGTGATGATTTCAGGAGTTTGAAGCCACCATAATGGGTGCATGAAGCCTTGGACGAAATATACAAGATGCCACTTCATAAATTTCGTCCCGAGGCTATTTTAGGTGCTGCGTCACCTTATTATTGGGCCAGGCCCATGTAATTTCGAAATACATAAGTATAGGCTATTTTTAGAGTCCGTGTGTGTGGGGAAACAAGAGATAGGGTTGATTTCGGACCCCTCCACCAAGGGCCACGAAATTCCCCCCTCTTCCTCCATATATACAGCCCTTAGGGCATCGTTTAGACTTTGGGTTTTGTTTAGATTAAAAGTTCGCCATAGCTGCAACTTCGCGTACTTCGTTTGTGTTCAACGACCAGACAAAGGCGTCACAGAACCCCACCTTGATCAATAAAGCTTTCATCTTATATTCGCAATATCCAGATTGCAATCTTAGTTTCTTGCTTGTTCTTCGTTTGCTCGCAGGAAACAGACCCTCGTGGTCAGGTTGATCGTGCTCCGGCGTGGTCAATAACCTCTCGGAGTTGGTTTAGCGATTGCTAAGGCGCGACGTCCTCGCACGTTCGTAGTCGGATCGTCAAAGTCGACTTCCACCAAAGCGAAATCCACCATCTCATCGAAAGACGGGACACCTTTGCCTCTATCAGTTAAGGTTGCGGTTGGTTCTTTCACTGGTTATGCTTTGGTTTGGTGGAGTGAATATTGTCGGTTACACCCTGATTATATACCTACTACTTGGGATGATTTGAAACTTGCCATGCGACATACTTTCGTCCCTGCTTATTATACTCGTGACATGATTAAGAAGTTGCAACACTTAAAACAAGGTAGTGAAACTGTAACAAAATATTATGATGATTTACAAACTACCTTGTTGCATTCCTCTTTAGAAGAAAGTGAAGATGATTTTATGGATAGATTTTGGGGAGGATTAAACCGTGATATTCAAGAGATACTAATTCATGAAGAGTGTTATCCTATGGACCATTTGTTTCATCTTGCTTGCAAAGCTGAACAGGAAATAAAACGACGTGTTGGCCACGAGGAGAACAAGCGCACGGTGCACATTCCAAGAGTTGATATGATTGTTCCTTCAACTACTAGGCATACTATGACAACCACATCCGTTGTTGTCAGGACTACATCACCTCCACCATGTGACACATCGCCCCCGAGAGTGGCTACATTATCTGAGTTGACCATAAGAGGTAATGACAAAGGTACTGATCTTCCATCTTTACATGAGAATGATGAATGCCTTGTCAATTTGAATGCACCATCTGATGAGCTACCCACTACTTTGATCACACCACCTATTTTGGAGGACTACGTTGATAATTTGACTTTGCCATGTGATCAAACAACTGAAATACCAACAATTTTGAGTGCACCCATTCAATTAACTATTGATGCAAAAGAACCAATGTTTAATCATTTTGATATGACCTCTAATCTTGGTGATGATTCTGTGTTGAATGACTTATTGCATGTTTGCTTATTTAAGCATGTTGTAGCATGTAAATTTGATGCAAGTAAGGTTTATTCACCAATGTTGGGATGGTTTAATGATGAACATTGTCAATCTTTTGAAATGAATAAGAGCTTCACTTATATGTGCAAACTGAGTTGCAATATTTTCATGCCTTCTACTTCCTGTGCTAATTTTTTGGCTTTAGATTTTATGAACTATGCAAGTTACTCATCTATTCATGTGTCATATATGCAAAAATCAAGGGAAGTAAAAATGGATGACATATACATATACAACATGTACACCTTGTCTCTTTTGTTAGCCACATTTCAGATTAAGCAACACCGAGGACGGCTTTATTTTCAAGAAGGGGAGGATGATGAGGACATGACTTGATAGAGGCAAAGGTGTCCCGTCTTTCGATGAGATGGTGGATTTCGCTTTGGTGGAAGTCGACTTTGACGATCCGACTACGAACGTGCGAGGACGTCGCGCCTTAGCAATCGCTAAACCAACTCCGAGAGGTTATTGACCACGCCGGAGCACGATCAACCTGACCACGAGGGTCTGTTTCCTGCGAGCAAACGAAGAACAAGCAAGAAACTGAGATTGCAATCTGGATATTGCGAATATAAGATGAAAGCTTTATTGATCAAGGTGGGGTTCTGTGACGCCTTTGTCTGGTCGTTGAACACAAACGAAGTACGCGAAGTTGCAGCTATGGCGAACTTTTAATCTAAACAAAACCCAAGGTCTAAGCGATGCCCTAAGGGCTGTATATATGGAGGAAGAGGGGGTGGATTTCGTGGCCCTTGGTGGAGGGGTCCGAAATCAACCCTATCTCTGGTTTCCCCACACATACGGACTCTAAAAATAGCCTATACTTATGTATTTCGAAATTACATGGGCCTGGCCCAATAATAAGGTGACGCAGCACCTAAAATAGCCTCGGGACGAAATTTATGAAGTGGCATCTTGTATATTTCGTCCAAGGCTTCATGCACACATTATGGTGGCTTCAAAGTCCTGAAATCATCACTTGTAACTCCGTTCTTGTTCCCCTTGCGCATGCCATCATCTCCATGCTTGTTCTTGCTCCAATGTTCATCCTTCTCCAAGCTAGGCCCTTCATTTGTAAGCAAAACAAATGTATCCAATTTAGGCAGCATCATATTCTCATGAACATTAGAATCATTACCAAGAAACGAAAGTACCTGATAATTTAGTTGGCGTGCACGAGCTCTAGTAATTGGTCCAGTATGTATAGCAGCAGGGGCTGTGGGTGTAACAATTGTATTGATGTCCTCATCACCAAACAAAAGGCACATCCTTCTTTGTAAGCTCGTTGAGAGGTGCAGCAATGGTGCTGAAATCTCTCACAAAACGCCTATAGAAACCAGCGAGGCCAAGGAAACTCCTCACTTGTGTGACCGTTTTGGGCTAGGGCCAGCTCTCAATAGCTTCAATCTTGGCTTTATCAACTTCAATTCCCTGTGGAGTAACAACATAGCCAAGAAAAGATACTCGGTCGGTGCAAAAGGTGCACTTTCCAAGGTTTCCAAACAAACGTGCATCACGTAGAGCAATAAAAACAGCACGTAAATGTTCCAAATGTTCCTCCAAAGATTTGCTATAAATCAATATGTCATCAAAGTAAACTACCACAAATCGTCCAATGAAAGCACGTAAAACTTCATTCATTAACCTCATGAAAGTACTAGGTGCATTAGTTAACCCAAAAGGCATGACTAACCACTCATATAATCCAAACTTAGTTTTAAATGCTGTTTTCCATTCATCTCCCAATTTCATACGAATTTGATGGTATCCACTACGCAAATCAACTTTGGAGAATATTGTAGAGCCACTCAATTCATCAAGCATATCATCTAACCTAGGAATAGGATGACGATAACGAATAGTAATATTATTAATGCCTCTACAATCAACGCACATACGCGACGTACCATCCTTTTTCGGCACTAAAATGATAGGAACAGCACAAGGACTAAGGGATTCGCGTATATAACCTTTGTCGAGTAGTTCGTGTACTTGACGCGTAATCTCCTTCGTTTCCTCTGGATTGGTACGGTATGGTGCATGGTTGGGTAGCGAAGCACCGGGAATTAAGTCAATTTGATGCTCAATCCCTCGAATAGGTGGTAATCCCGGTGGCACGTCTTGTGGAAAGATGATAGAGGCGAGGGTCCCGATCTTTCGATGAGATGATAATTATCGATTTGGTGGAGACGACTTTGACGATCCGACTACAAACATGCACGACGTTGCGCCTTAGCAATCGCTAAACCAATCTCCTGAGGTTACTGACGATGCCGGAAGCACGGTCAGCCTGACCACGAAGGTCTATTCCTTCAAGCAATCGAAGAACGAGCAAGAATATGATAAAGCAATCTGAATATTGCAAATATATATGAGGTATTGATAATGGTGGGGATCCGTAAGCGGTCTTGGTCTGGTCGTTGGACACAAACGAAGTACACGAAGTTGCAATGGCTAACTTTTAACTAAACAAATCCCCAGGAAAAGCTACTAGATGGATCTACTTATATAGGAGCAAGGGGTGGCGGCCAAGGAGGTGGGAGGACGTCCCAAGGCAGCCTAAAACTAAATCTAGGTCGTACAAGGCCAATGGGCCCAAGTGGAGGTGATGTAACACCTTTGGACTTGTAGTTTGACTCGGATTCTGCTGCAGCATCAGATTGTTTCGTCCACAACTCAACGCTCCGGACGAATTTGAAGGTGATTCCACTTGGGTTGGAAAGTGCACGAAATCTAGTTTCCAACAAAAAAAGAATCACCCAATTCGGAGTCCGTATGAAAAACTTGTGTGCGTTTTGAGTCAGGTATGTCTGTGCAGTCCGAATCTGAATCCAGAACGTGAGAGACTTGGACTCTATCTTCTCTTGGGCCAAAAGTGACGTGAGAGAACTTTTTGGACAGCAAATAAACATCTCTTTCTTCCTTATCTGCATATGTGGATTGTACAAATGTCCCATACACCTGCAATTAGACAAAACTCAAAAGTGTGTGAAGTATTTTTGTTCTGGATAACATAAATAGATTATTGAATAGTTTGCACTAGAAATCACCTGACAAATATGCATATATGCAATATTTTTGGTCATATCCAAGGTAGTCATGTCCTCATCATCCTCCCCTTCTTGAAAATAAAGCCGTCCTCGGCGTTGCTTAATCTGAAATGTGGCTAACAAAAGAGACAAGGTGTACATGTTGTATATGTATATGTCATCCATTTTTACTTCCCTTGATTTTTGCATATATGACACATGAATAGATGAGTAACTTGCATAGTTCATAAAATCTAAAGCCAAAAAATTAGCACAAGAAGTAGAAGGCATGAAAATATTGCAACTCAGTTTGCACATATAAGTGAAGCTCTTATTCATTTCAAAAGATTGACAATGTTCATCATTCAACCATCCCAACATTGGTGAATAAACCTTACTTGCATCAAATTTACATGCTACAACATGCTTAAATAAGCAAACATGCAATAAGTCATTCAACACAGAATCATCACCAAGATTAGAGGTCATATCAAAATGATTAAACATTGGTTCTTTTGCATCAATAGTTAATTCAATGGGTGCACTCAAAATTGTTGGTATTTCAGTTGTTTGATCACATGGCAAAGTCAAATTATCAACGTAGTCCTCTAAAATAGGTGGTGTGATCAAAGTAGTGGGTAGCTCATCAGATGGTGCATTCAAATTGACAAGGCATTCATCATTCTCATGTAGAGATGGAAGATCAGTACCTTTGTCATTACCTCTTATGATCAACTCAGATGATGTAGCCATTCTCGGGGGCGATGTGTCACATGGTGGAGGTGATGTAGTCCTGACAACAACGGATGTGGTTGTCATAGTATGCCTAGTAGTTGAAGGAACAATCATATCAACTCTTGGAATGTGCACTGTGCGCTTGTTCTCCTCGTGGCCAACACGTCGTTTTATTTCCTGTTCAGCTTTGCAAGCAAGATGAAACAAATGGTCCATAGGATAACACTCTTCATAAATTAGTATCTCTTGAATATCACGGTTTAATCCTCCCCAAAATCTATCCATAAAATCATCTTCACTTTCTTCTAAAGAGGAATGCAACAAGGTAGTTTGTAAATCATCATAATATTTTGTTACAGTTTCACTACCTTGTTTTAAGTGTTGCAACTTCTTAATCATGTCACGAGTATAATAAGCAGGGACGAAAGTATGTCGCATGGCAAGTTTCAAATCATCCCAAGTAGTAGGTATATAATCAGGGTGTAATCGACAATATTCACTCCACCAAACCAAAGCATAACCAGTGAAAGAACCAACCGCAACCTTAACCTTTTTATGTTCATCGAAATTATGGGAAGCAAATATATTTTTTATGTCGAACTCCCATTCAATATATAAAGCAGGTTTAAAACGGCCATTAAATGGTGGTATAGATACATTAACCTGATCATGTGCATTGGGATGTTTGTGCACCTCTCATGACAGTTGTGGTATTTGCAAAGGTGGTGGCACGTCTCCCGCGATCGACAAAGCCCATGAATTGACTCTGGATCCTGTCATGATTAGTAGAACGAGAAACAAAACACAAAAATAATGTTCCTATAACTACTAGGATGTGGTGGTAAAACGCTCACAGTAAAGCAAATATCAATGTCTTACAAGTTCTTACCATGCAGCAGGCGGTGATCGGCAACCAGCGGTGTCAAGTAACTCCGAATATTGAGTGAAGCGATTGCCAGTGGAGCGTACGTGTACACGGTGTAGAAATATGTGGAGCTAGGTTGGCTATATATGGTAGCAAAAGATTAGCAATAATCAATTCAAAGATGCAATGTTGAATAAACGCTCAACGACGGTACTGTGCTGGTCCTAGGCTAGACCGGACTAGAGACGCGAGCCTAGAACACTAATGAGGTCACGGCGTAGCACAACTAGCATCAATGAAGGATACTAAGTAGCTCTTGACAGCAAGATATAAGTGAAGATCACAACAGCAGTGAAGATAATGATGAAAAACAACTCCCAAGCAGGATATACAACAACTCTCTCTCCAACTTTCCTCTTGAAAAGTTTGAGACAATTTTCTGATAAATTCTTTCAAAGAATGCTACTAACTCAAGCTTTTCAATGCAAAAAGAATCACTCAATTCCGAGTTGATATGAGGAGTCAAAGAATTCTAAAACTGGCCTGAAAAATTGGAACAAGTTGTGTTCACGAACTTCAGAGGGCAAAAAGACCTATTTAGAAGCCGATTTTGAGGTGTCAAATATTGAACAAGCTTCTGCAACTATTTAGATGCGGCTCGTCTCTAGCTTCAATTTGAGTACTCACGGAGCCAAAACGGACTTCGTACGAGGAAGATACACCTATTTTACTGAACAGTGCGCAAAACAGATTCCAATCCGAATTCAGGTACGAGATTGATTCTAGATAGATTCGATTTTTTTTCTCTCCTTTTTTTTTCTCACGCTTTTTTTTCTTTTTCTTCTCTCTCTTTTTCTTTTTTTTTCTTTCCTTTTTTTCTTTTTTTCTCTCTCTCTTTTTTTTCTTTCCTTTTTTCTCTTTTTTTTCTCTATCTTTTTTTTTCCAAGACAAACTAGATAAGATGCAGATTGGATCAGGCGAAGATGTGAATGACCTCAACTATGATTATGACAATGAACAGTGCGTAGCACGTGGTGGAAATTAATAGATGGGATGGTGGACAGCGGAAGGGATAATGATGCAGCGGCGGCGTGACTAATGTGAACAGAACTCGAAACTCTAAAGGAAGTAGACGCTAAGACCAGCAACTTACACGACGATGCAACCGGCAATTCAACTATGCAAGCAATGAATAGAAAATTGCAAAGGCTCAGACTGGCTTGGATAAAGGATGAACAGATCTAACTTTTTTTTGTGTGGCTTTTTCTTGGACAATAGGTAAGAAAATAAATCTAATCTAGGAAAACTGGAAATTCTCACCGAGCAACCTGAAAACTGATACCACTTGATAGAGGCGAGGGTCCCGATCTTTCGATGAGATGATAACTACCGATTTGGTGGAGACGACTTTGACGATCCGACTACAAACATGCACGACGTTGCGCCTTAGCAATCGCTAAACCAATCTCCTGAGGTTACTGACGATGCCGGAAGCACGGTCAGCCTGACCACGAAGGTCTATTCCTGCAAGCAATCGAAGAACGAGCAAGAATATGATAAAGCAATCTGAATATTGCAAATATATATGAGGTATTGATAATGGTGGGGATCCGTAAGCGGTCTTGGTCTGGTCGTTGGACACAAACGAAGTACACGAAGTTGCAATGGCTAACTTTTAACTAAACAAATCCCCAGGAAAAGCTACTAGATGGATCTACTTATATAGGAGCAAGGGGTGGCGGCCAAGGAGGTGGGAGGACGTCCCAAGGCAGCCTAAAACTAAATCTAGGTCGTACAAGGCCAATGGGCCCAAGTGGAGGTGATGTAACACCTTTGGACTTGTAGTTTGACTCGGATTCTGCTGCAGCATCAGATTGTTTCGTCCATAACTCAACGCTCCGGACGAATTTGAAGGTGATTCCACTTGGGTTGGAAAGTGCACGAAATCTAGTTTCCAACAAAAAAAGAATCACCCAATTCGGAGTCCGTATGAAAAACTTGTGTGCGTTTTGAGTCAGGTATGTCTGTGCAGTCCGAATCTGAATCCAGAACGTGAGAGACTTGGACTCTATCTTCTCTTGGGCCAAAAGTGACGTGAGAGAACTTTTTGGACAGCAAATAAACATCTCTTTCTTCCTTATCTTCATATGTGGATTGTACAAATGTCCCATACACCTGCAATTAGACAAAACACAAAAGTGTGTGAAGTATTTTTGTTCTGGATAACACAAATAGATTATTGAATAGTTTGCACTAGAAATCACCTGACAAATATGCATATATGCAATATTTTTGGTCATATCCAAGGTAGTCATGTCCTCATCATCCTCCCCTTCGTGAAAATAAAGCCGTCCTCGGCGTTGCTTAATCTGAAATGTGGCTAACAAAAGAGACAAGGTGTACATGTTGTATATGTATATGTCATCCATTTTTACTTCCCTTGATTTTTGCATATATGACACATGAATAGATGAGTAACTTGCATAGTTCATAAAATCTAAAGCCAAAAAATTAGCACAAGAAGTAGAAGGCATGAAAATATTGCAACTCAGTTTGCACATATAAGTGAAGCTCTTATTCATTTCAAAAGATTGACAATGTTCATCATTAAACCATCCCAACATTGGTGAATAAACCTTACTTACATCAAATTTACATGCTACAACATGCTTAAATAAGCAAACATGCAATAAGTCATTCAACACAGAATCATCACCAAGATTAGAGGTCATATCAAAATGATTAAACATTGGTTCTTTTGCATCAATAGTTAATTCAATGGGTGCACTCAAAATTGTTGGTATTTCAGTTGTTTGATCACATGGCAAAGTCAAATTATCAACGTAGTCCTCTAAAATAGGTGGTGTGATCAAAGTAGTGGGTAGCTCATCAGATGGTGCATTCAAATTGACAAGGCATTCATCATTCTCATGTAGAGATGGAAGATCAGTACCTGTGTCATTACCTCTTATGATCAACTCAGATGATGTAGCCACTCTCGGGGGCGATGTGTCACATGGTGGAGGTGATGTAGTCCTGACAACAACGGATGTGGTTGTCATAGTATGCCTAGTAGTTGAAGGAACAATCATATCAACTCTTGGAATGTGCACCGTGCGCTTGTTCTCCTCGTGGCCAACACGTCGTTTTATTTCCTGTTCAGCTTTGCAAGCAAGATGAAACAAATGGTCCATAGGATAACACTCTTCATGAATTAGTATCTCTTGAATATCAGGGTTTAATCCTCCCCAAAATCTATCCATAAAATCATCTTCACTTTCTTCTAAAGAGGAATGCAACAAGGTAGTTTGTAAATCATCATAATATTTTGTTACAGTTTCACTACCTTGTTTTAAGTGTTGCAACTTCTTAATCATGTCACGAGTATAATAAGCAGGGACGAAAGTATGTCGCATGGCAAGTTTCAAATCATCCCAAGTAGTAGGTATATAATCAGGGTGTAATCGACAATATTCACTCCACCAAACCAAAGCATAACCAGTGAAAGAACCAACCCCAACCTTAACCTTTTTATGTTCATCGAAATTATGGAAAGCAAATATATTTTTTATGTCGAACTCCCATTCAATATATAAAGCAGGTTTAAAACGGCCATTAAATGGTGGTATAGATACATTAACCTGATCATGTGCATTGGGATGTTTGTGCACCTCTCATGATGGTTGTGGTATTTGCAAAGGTGGTGGCACGTCTCCCGCGATCGACAAAGCCCATGAATTGACTCTGGATCCTGTCATGATTAGTAGAACAAGAAACAAAACACAAAAATATTGTTCCTATAACTACTAGGATGTGGTGGTAAAACGCTCACAGTAAAGCAAATATCAATGTCTTACAAGTTCTTACCATGCAGCAGGCGGTGATCGGCAACCAGCGGTGTCAAGTAACTCCGAATATTGAGTGAAGCGATTGCCAGGGGAGCGTACGTGTACACGGTGTAGAAATATGTGGAGCTAGGTTGGCTATATATGGTAGCAAAAGATTAGCAATAATCAATTCAAAGATGCAATGTTGAATAAACGCTCAACGACGGTACTGTGCTGGTCCTAGGCTAGACCGGACTAGAGACGCGAGCCTAGAACACTAATGAGGTCACGGCGTAGCACAACTAGCATCAATGAAGGATACTAAGTAGCTCTTGACAGCAAGATATAAGTGAAGATCACAACGGCAGTGAAGATAATGATGAAAAACAACTCCCAAGCAGGATATACAACAACTCTCTCTCCAACTTTCCTCTTGAAAAGTTTGAGACAATTTTCTGATAAATTCTTTCAAAGAATGCTACTAACTCAAGCTTTCCAATGCAAAAAGAATCACTCAATTCCGAGTTGATATGAGGAGTCAAAGAATTTTAAAACTGGCCTGAAAAATTGGAACAAGTTGTGTTCACGAACTTCAGAGGGCAAAAAGACCTATTTAGAAGCCGATTTTGAGGTGTCAAATATTGAACAAGCTTCTGCAACTATTTAGATGCGGCTCGTCTCTAGCTTCAATTTGAGTACTCACGGAGCCAAAACGGACTTCGTATGAGGAAGATACACCTGTTTTACTGAACAGTGCGCAAAACAGATTCCAATCCGAATTCAGGTACGAGATTGATTCTAGATAGATTCGATTTTTTTCTCTCCTTTTTTTTCTCACGCTTTTTTTTTCTTTTTCTTCTCTCTCTTTTTCTTTTTTTTTCTTTCCTTTTTTTCTTTTTTTCTCTCTCTCTTTTTTTTCTTTCCTTTTTTCTCTTTTTTTTCTCTATCTTTTTTTTTCCAAGACAAACTAGATAAGATGCAGATTGGATCAGGCGAAGATGTGAATGACCTCAACTATGATTATGACAATGAACAGTGCGTAGCACGTGGTGGAAATTAATAGATGGGATGGTGGACAGCGGAAGGGATAATGATGCAGCGGCGGCGTGACTAATGTGAACAGAACTCGAAACTCTAAAGGAAGTAGATGCTAAGACCAGCAACTTACACAACGATGCAACCTACAATTCAACTATGCAAGCAATGAATAGAAAATTGCAAAGGCTCAGACTGGCTTGGATAAAGGATGAACAGATCTAACTTTTTTTTGTGTGGCTTTTTCTTGGACAATAGTAAGAAAATAAATCTAATCTAGGAAAACTGGAAATTCTCACCGAGCAACCTGAAAACTGATACCACTTGATAGAGGCGAGGGTCCCGATCTTTCGATGAGATGATAACTATCGATTTGGTGGAGACGACTTTGACGATCCGACTACAAACATGCACGACGTTGCGCCTTAGCAATCGCTAAACCAATCTCCTGAGGTTACTGACGATGCCGGAAGCACGGTCAGCCTGACCACGAAGGTCTATTCCTGCAAGCAATCGAAGAACGAGCAAGAATATGATAAAGCAATCTGAATATTGCAAATATATATGAGGTATTGATAATGGTGGGGATCCGTAAGCGGTCTTGGTCTGGTCGTTGGACACAAACGAAGTACACGAAGTTGCAATGGCTAACTTTTAACTAAACAAATCCCAGGAAAAGCTACTAGATGGATCTACTTATATAGGAGCAAGGGGTGGCGGCCAAGGAGGTGGGAGGACGTCCCAAGGCAGCCTAAAACTAAATCTAGGTCGTACAAGGCCAATGGGCCCAAGTGGAGGTGATGTAACACCTTTGGACTTGTAGTTTGACTCGGATTCTGCTGCAGCATCAGATTGTTTCGTCCACAACTCAACGCTCCGGACGAATTTGAAGGTGATTCCAATTGGGTTGGAAAGTGCACGAAATCTAGTTTCCAACAAAAAAAGAATGACCCAATTCGGAGTCCGTATGAAAAACTTGTGTGCGTTTTGAGTCAGGTATGTCTGTGCAGTCCGAATCTGAATCCAGAACGTGAGAGACTTGGACTCTATCTTCTCTTGGGCCAAAAGTGACGTGAGAGAACTTTTTGGACAGCAAATAAACATCTCTTTCTTCCTTATCTTCATATGTGGATTGTACAAATGTCCCATACACCTGCAATTAGACAAAACACAAAAGTGTGTGAAGTATTTTTGTTCTGGATAACACAAATAGATTATTGAATAGTTTGCACTAGAAATCACCTGACAAATATGCATATATGCAATATTTTTGGTCATATCCAAGGTAGTCATGTCCTCATCAGTTTTGCTTACAAATGAAGGGCCTAGCTTGGAGAAGGATGAACATTGGAGCAAGAACAAGCATGGAGATGATGGCATGCGCAAGGGAAACAAGTACGGAGTTACAAGTGATGATTTCAGGACTTTGAAGCCACCATAATGGGTGCATGAAGCCTTGGACGAAATATACAAGATGCCACTTCATAAATTTCGTCCGGAGGCTATTTTAGGTGCTGCGTCACCTTATTATTGGGCCAGGCCCATGTAATTTCGAAATACATAAGTATAGGCTATTTTTAGAGTCCGTATGTGTGGGGAAACAAGAGATAGGGTTGATTTCGGACCCCTCCACCAAGGGCCACGAAATTCCCCCCTCTTCCTCCATATATACAGCCCTTAGGGCATCGTTTAGACTTTGGGTTTTGTTTAGATTAAAAGTTCGCCATAGCTGCAACTTCGCGTACTTCGTTTGTGTTCAACGACCAGACAAAGGCGTCACAGAACCCCACCTTGATCAATAAAGCTTACATCTTATATTCGCAATATCCAGATTGCAATCTCAGTTTCTTGCTTGTTCTTCGTTTGCTCGCAGGAAACAGACCCTCGTGGTCAGGTTGATCGTGCTCCGGCGTGGTCAATAACCTCTCGGAGTTGGTTTAGCGATTGCTAAGGTGCGACGTCCTCGCACGTTCGTAGTCGGATCGTCAAAGTCGACTTCCACCAAAGCGAAATCCACCATCTCATCGAAAGATGGGACACCTTTGCCTCTATCAAGTGGTATCAGTTTTCAGGTTGCTCGGTGAGAATTTCCAGTTTTCCTAGATTAGATTTATTTTCTTACCTATTGTCCAAGAAAAAAAAAATTAGGGTTAGTTCATCATATCCGAACCAATCTGAGCCTTTGCATAATCTTTTTAGGGTTTTGCTTTGTTGAATTTGTGGTTGCATCGTCGTGTCTAGTTGCTGGTCTTAGAGTCTAGTCTTTTAGAGTTTCGAGTTCTGGTCATAAGTTGTCACGCCGCCGCCGCACCATCATCATCGCCCCTGCCATCTACCACCACCGCTCCGAATCCGTATCCATATACCACCACCAATCCGTGTCCATATACCACCACCGATCCATATCCATATACTACCACCGCTACCACCACCGCTGCCATATACCACCACCATATATCCACCACCAATCCGAGTTCCTTGCTTATTAGGGTTGTTTTCGAGATCCATCTAGATTCCGATTCGTGTTTCCTTGCCGGAGTAGGTTTCGGAAAAAAAAAAGAGTCGGGTAGCCACGCTCCGTTTAGGCCCAAAATTTTTCGAAAACGCATTTTTCAAAAAAAATTCTGGCTATCATATTTTTAGGTGTTTCTGAGTGTTTTGAGACAGGTGCCATTATAGGAAGTTTTTTTTGACCCGTTTCCAGTTTTTGGGTCCGGGCAGTCGAAAAAAAAAAATTGGTCGAAAAATTTCGTGCCCATCCTGTCAGTTTGAGCTAGGAAGAGTTTTGAGACACTCGCCATTATAGTAATTTTTCGCAAAAAAAAAGCAGCGCAAAAAAAAAGAGCGCAAAAAAAAAGAGCGACAAAAAAAAATTCAGAGTGTGCTTTTCCCTTGTTTACGTGCCGCGCCGTGATTTTGTTGGTGTTCTAGGCTCGCGTCTCTAGCACAGTCTAGCCTAGGACCAGCACAGTACCGTCGTTGAGCGTTTATTCAACTTTGCATCTCTGAATTGATTATTGCTGACCCTTTTTGCTACCATAGTATAAGCCTTCCCAGCTCCACATACATCTACGTCGTGCGTTTGACTCTCCCTGGTAATCGTTCTATCCAAGCTTTGAGAGTTTTGACTACAACGGTTGCCGATCACCGCCTGTTGCTGGGTAAGAACTGGTAAGAATTTGAGTTTTGCTTGACGGATTTGTGACACCCACCACCACCACTTGTTCGTAGTCTGTAGGATCATATTCTTGTGTGTTTCTATTGCTGCTAACCATGCCAGGATCACAAGCCGACGAGATTGACTGGGAGAATTTATCGAACAAGGAGCTTCATGATAAGTTTCAGCAAATGATGACTGAACAGGTGCAAGATGTGCTGAACAATTTTGAAGAGGCCATGGAGAAGATCACTGGCCTTGAGAAGACGTTCGAAACAAAGCTTGATAACAGATTTAATGAATTGCTCGCGCGTCTTCCACCACCACCACCCGCTGCACCTAACGCACCTCTCCAACAACAACAACAACGACTACCTCCAAGTCGCGAAATAGACCTTCGCCGAGCGAGCCGTGTTCCTCTTGCGTTTGGCCAAATTGTTGGTGCTGCTGTTGATACTTCTGTGGCTCCTGCTACTGCTGTTGCTGGTACCCAGGAGGATGATGAGTATGCGGGCGATTATGAGGATGAGGTTGATCAAAATCAGATCTACGAGCAGCCACCAGCACCACCACCAGCAGGTCGACCTCAGGTATATATTCGTAATGGTAGGCCTGCACCACCACCTCAGGTACGAGATGATGTCCATATTCCTAAACTGAAATTGAATATTCCACCATTTGAGGGTAGATATGTTCCTGATATATATCTTACTTGGGAGTTAGAAACTGAACAACGATTTACATGTTTACAATATCCTGAGGAGAGACGAGTTGCTGCTGCTGTTTGTGCTTTCACTAGTTTTGCATGTGTATGGTGGTCTGAACATTGTAGATTGTATCCTATTCCAACTACTTGGGCTGCTTTGAAAACTGCTATGCGTACGCGTTGGGTTCCACCATATTATCAACGTGAATTGCTTCAAAAATTACAGCGTTTAAGACAAGGAAAAAATTCTGTAGAAGAATATTATCAGGAATTACAAACTGGCATGATTAGATGTGGTATTGTTGAGGAGAATGAAGCTATGCTTGCACGTTTTCTGGGTGGATTAAATAGAGAGATTCAGACCATTCTAGACTATAAGGAGTATACTAATATCACTCGTTTATTCCATCTTGCTTGTAAAGCTGAACGTGAAGTGCAGGATCGACAAGCATTGGGGCGAACTAACTGATAGAGGCAGGGTGTCCCGATCTTTCGATGAGATGATAACTATCGATTTGGTGGAGACGACTTGGACGATCCGACTACAAACGTGCACGACGTTGCGCCTTAGCAATCGCTAAACCAATCTTCTGAGGTTACTGACGATGCCGGAAGCACGGTCAGCCTGACCACGAAGGTCTATTCCTGCAAGCAATCGAAGAACGAGCAAGAATATGATAAAGCAATCTGAATATTGCAAATATATATGAGGTATTGATAATGGTGGGGATCCGGAAGCGGTCTTGGTCTGGTCGTTGGACACAAACGAAGTACACGAAGTTGCAATGGCTAACTTTTAACTAAACAAATCCCAAGGAAAAGCTACTAGATGGATCTACTTATATAGGAGCAAGGGGTGGCGGCCAAGGAGGTGGGAGGACGTCCCAAGGCAGCCTAAAACTAAATCTAGGTCGTACAAGGCCAATGGGCCCAAGTGGAGATGATGTAACACCTTTGGACTTGTAGTTTGACTCGGATTCTGCTGCAGCATCAGATTGTTTCGTCCACAACTCAACGCTCCGGACGAATTTGAAGGTGATTCCACTTGGGTTGGAAAGTGCACGAAATCTAGTTTCCAACAAAAAAAGAATCACCCAATTCGGAGTCCGTATGAAAAACTTGTGTGCGTTTTGAGTCAGGTATGTCTGTGCAGTCCGAATCTGAATCCAGAACGTGAGAGACTTGGACTCTATCTTCTCTTGGGCCAAAAGTGACGTGAGAGAACTTTTTGGACAGCAAATAAACATCTCTTTCTTCCTTATCTTCATATGTGGATTGTACAAATGTTCCATACACCTGCAATTAGACAAAACACAAAAGTGTGTGAAGTATTTTTGTTCTGGATAACACAAATAGATTATTGAATAGTTTGCACTAGAAATCACCTGACAAATATGCATATATGCAATATTTTTGGTCATATCCAAGGTAGTCATGTCCTCATCAAAAGACGTCAGTGAACTCCTACAAAATGTTAGTGACAGCAGGGGGCAAAGAGGAAGGCACTTCCTCAAATGAAAATAATGCCTCTTTGCACACAAAAGCATAGCAAACAGATTTGCTAAAATCTAGCTCATCAATATCAGATTTGGTGGCAAGTAAACATGCACTTTTCAATTTAATTTCAGAAACAACAGTAGATGGTTTATTATTAGGCTTCATTTGGTGCTCAAATTCTTTTGCCACAATCTGATTTTCACTCTTATTTGTCTCCTGTTTTGCTTTATTAGCTCTATTAATATCATCCTTCAAAATGGAATCAGGAGTCATAGAAAGCAAAGTAATATTTTTATCGTTATGAACAAGAGTATACTGATTGTTTCTACCATGGTGTATAGAATTTTTATCAAATTGCCATGGTCTACCAAGTAATAAGGAACATGCTTGCATAGGTACCACATCACAATCAACATAATCAGCATATGTAGAGATACTAAAATGCACACGAACAGTACGTGTTACCTTAATCTTGCCGCTGTTGTTGAACCATTGGATGTAGTAAGGATGTGGATGTGGTCTTGTGGTGAGAGATAGCTTCTCCACCATCTCCATGCTAGCCAAGTTATTGCAGCTCCCTCCATCTATGATCACGCGGACAGAACGTTCCTTCACAACTCCCTTTGTATGGAACAAATTATGCCTCTGATTTTGCTCAGCTTGTGTAACCTGCACACTCAAAACACGTTGAGCAACTAAACATTCATACCTGTCAGCATCTTGAGGAGCCATGTATTGCGTCTCATGATCAGAATCGTCTCCATCGTGTTCGTCACGTGTAATAAGAGCCAAAGTCTCCTCATCATAGTCATTAGCGGACTCATACCCACTGATGAGGACATGACTACCTTGGATATGACCAAAAATATTGCATATATGCATATTTGTCAGGTGATTTCTAGTGCAAACTATTCAATAATCTATTTATGTTATCCAGAACAAAAATACTTCACACACTTTTGTGTTTTCTCTAATTGCAGGTGTATGGGACATTTGTACAATCCACATATGAAGATAAGGAAGAAAGAGATGTTTATTTGCTGTCCAAAAAGTTCTTTCACGTCACTTTTGGCCCAAGAGAAGATAGAGTCCAAGTCTCTCACGTTCTGGATTCAGATTCGGACTGCACAGACATACCTGACTCAAAACGCACACAAGTTTTTCATACGGACTCCGAATTGGGTGATTCTTTTTTTGTTGGAAACTAGATTTCGTGCACTTTCCAACCCAATTGGAATCACCTTCAAATTCGTCCGGAGCTTTGAGTTGTGGACGAAACAATCTGATGCTGCAGCAGAATCCGAGTCAAACTACAAGTCCAAAGGTGTTACATCACCTCCACTTGGGCCCATTGGCCTTGTACGACCTAGATTTAGTTTTAGGCTGCCTTGGGACGTCCTCCCACCTCCTTGGACGCCACCCCTTGCTCCTATATAAGTAGATCCATCTAGTAGCTTTTCCTTGGGATTTTGTTTAGTTAAAAGTTAGCCATTGCAACTTCGTGTACTTCGTTTGTGTCCAACGACCAGACCAAGACCGCTTCCGGATCCCCACCATTATCAATACTTCATATATATTTGCAATATTCAGATTGCTTTATCATATTCTTGCTCGTTCTTCGATTGCTTGCAGGAATAGACCTTCGTGGTCAGGCTGACCGTGCTTCCAGCATCGTCAGTAACCTCAGGAGATTGGTTTAGTGATTGCTAAGGCGCAACGTCGTTCACGTTTGTAGTCGGATCGTCAAAGTCGTCTCCACCAAATCGATAGTTATCATCTCATCGAAAGATCGGGACCCTCGCCTCTATCAAGTGGTATCAGTTTTCAGGTTGCTCGGTGAGAATTTCCAGTTTTCCTAGATTAGATTTATTTTCTTACCTATTGTCCAAGAAAAAGCCACAAAAAAGAGTTAGATCTATTCATCCTTGGTCCAAGCCAGTCTGAGCCTTTGCAATTTTCTTTTCATTGCTTGCATAGTTGAATTATCGGTTGCATCGTCGTGTCGAGTTGCTGGTCTTAGTGTCTAGTTCCTTTAGAGTTTCGAGTTCTATTCACATTAGTCACGCAGCCGCTGCATCATTATCCCATCCGCTGTCCACCATCCAATCCACTAATTTCCACCACGTGCTACGCACTGTTTGATAGAGGCAAAGGTGTCCCGTCTTTCGATGAGATGGTGGATTTCGCTTTGGTGGAAGTCGACTTTGACGATCCGACTACGAACGTGTGAGGACGTCGCGCCTTAGCAATCGCTAAACCAACTCCGAGAGGTTATTGACCACGCCGGAGCACGATCAACCTGACCACGAGGGTCTGTTTCCTGCGAGCAAACGAAGAACAAGCAAGAAACTAAGATTGCAATCTGGATATTGCGAATATAAGATGAAAGCTTTATTGATCAAGGTGGGGTTCTGTGACGCCTTTGTCTGGTCGTTGAACACAAACGAAGTACGCGAAGTTGCAGCTATGGCGAACTTTTAATCTAAACAAAACCCAAGGAAAAGCTACTAGATGGATCTACTTATATAGGAGCAAGGGGTGGCGGCCAAGGAGGTGGGAGGACGTCCCAAGGCAGCCTAAAACTAAATCTAGGTCGTACAAGGCCAATGGGCCCAAGTGGAGGTGATGTAACACCTTTGGACTTGTAGTTTGACTCGGATTCTGCTGCAGCATCAGATTGTTTCGTCCACAACTCAACGCTCGGGACGAATTTGAAGGTGATTCCAATTGGGTTGGAAAGTGCATGAAATCTAGTTTCCAACAAAAAAAGAATCACCCAATTCGGAGTCCGTATGAAAAACTTGTGTGCGTTTTGAGTCAGGTATGTCTGTGCAGTCCGAATCTGAATCCAGAACGTGAGAGACTTGGACTCTATCTTCTCTTGGGCCAAAAGTGACGTGAGAGAACTTTTTGGACAGCAAATAAACATCTCTTTCTTCCTTATCTTCATATGTGGATTGTACAAATGTCCCATACACCTGCAATTAGACAAAACACAAAAGTTTGTGAAGTATTTTTGTTCTGGATAACATAAATAGATTATTGAATAGTTTGCACTAGAAATCACCTGACAAATATGCATATATGCAATATTTTTGGTCATATCCAAGGTAGTCATGTCCTCATCATCCTCCCCTTCTTGAAAATAAAGCCGTCCTCGGCGTTGCTTAATCTGAAATGTGGCTAACAAAAGAGACAAGGTGTACATGTTGTATATGTATATGTCATCCATTTTTACTTCCCTTGATTTTTGCATATATGACACATGAATAGATGAGTAACTTGCATAGTTCATAAAATCTAAAGCCAAAAAATTAGCACAAGAAGTAGAAGGCATGAAAATATTGCAACTCAGTTTGCACATATAAGTGAAGCTCTTATTCATTTCAAAAGATTGACAATGTTCATCATTAAACCATCCCAACATTGGTGAATAAACCTTACTTGCATCAAATTTACTTGCTACAACATGCTTAAATAAGCAAACATGCAATAAGTCATTCAACACAGAATCATCACCAAGATTAGAGTTCATATCAAAATGATTAAACATTGGTTCTTTTGCATCAATAGTTAATTCAATGGGTGCACTCAAAATTGTTGGTATTTCAGTTGTTTGATCACATGGCAAAGTCAAATTATCAACGTAGTCCTCTAAAATAGGTGGTGTGATCAAAGTAGTGGGTAGCTCATCAGATGGTGCATTCAAATTGACAAGGCATTCATCATTCTCATGTAGAGATGGAAGATCAGTACCTTTGTCATGACCTCTTATGATCAACTCAGATGATGTAGCCACTCTCGGGGGCGATGTGTCACATGGTGGAGGTGATGTAGTCCTGACAACAACGGATGTGGTTGTCATAGTATGCCTAGTAGTTGAAGGAACAATCATATCAACTCTTGGAATGTGCACTGTGCGCTTGTTCTCCTCGTGGCCAACACGTCGTTTTATTTCCTGTTCAGCTTTGCAAGCAAGATGAAACAAATGGTCCATAGGATAACACTCTTCATGAATTAGTATCTCTTGAATATCAGGGTTTAATCCTCCCCAAAATCTATCCATAAAATCATCTTCACTTTCTTCTAAAGAGGAATGCAACAAGGTAGTTTGTAAATCATCATAATATTTTGTTACAGTTTCACTACCTTGTTTTAAGTGTTGCAACTTCTTAATCATGTCACGAGTATAATAAGCAGGGACGAAAGTATGTCGCATGGCAAGTTTCAAATCATCCCAAGTAGTAGGTATATAATCAGGGTGTAATCGACAATATTCACTCCACCAAACCAAAGCATAACCAGTGAAAGAACCAACCGCAACCTTAACCTTTTTATGTTCATCGAAATTATGGGAAGCAAATATATTTTTTATGTCGAACTCCCATTCAATATATAAAGCAGGTTTAAAACGGCCATTAAATGGTGGTATAGATACATTAACCTGATCATGTGCATTTGGATGTTTGTGCACCTCTCGTGACGGTTGTGGTATTTGCAAAGGTGGTGGCACGTCTCCCACGATCGACAAAGCCCATGAATTGACTCTGGATCCTGTCATGATTAGTAGAACAAGAAACAAAACCCAAAAATAATGTTCCTATAACTACTAGGATGTGGTGGTAAAACACTCACAGTAAAGCAAATATCAATGTCTTACAAGTTCTTACCATGCAGCAGGCGGTGATCGGCAACCAGCGGTGTCAAGTAACTCTGAATATTGAGTAAAGCGATTGCCAGGGGAGCGTACGTATACACGGAGTAGAAATATGTGGAGCTGGGTTGGCTATATATGGTAGCAAAAGATTAGCAATAATCAATGATGAGGACATCAATACCATTGTTACACCCACAGGCCCTGCTGCTATACATACTGGACCAATTACGAGAGCTCGCGCACGCCAACTAAATTACCAGGTACTTTCGTTTCTTGGTAATGATTCTAATGTTCATGAGAATATGATGCTGCCTAAATTGGATACATTTGTTTTGCTTACAAATGAAGGGCCTAGCTTGGAGAAGGATGAACATTGGAGCAAGAACAAGCATGGAGATGATGGCATGCGCAAGGGGAACAAGAACGGAGTTACAAGTGATGATTTCAGGACTTTGAAGCCACCATAATGGGTGCATGAAGCCTTGGACGAAATATACAAGATGCCACTTCATAAATTTCGTCCCGAGGCTATTTTAGGTGCTGCGTCACCTTATTATTGGGCCAGGCCCATGTAATTTCGAAATACATAAGTATAGGCTATTTTTAGAGTCCGTATGTGTGGGGAAACAAGAGATAGGGTTGATTTCGGACCCCTCCACCAAGGGTCATGAAATTCCCCCCTCTTCCTCCATATATACAGCCCTTAGGGCATCGTTTAGACTTTGGGTTTTGTTTAGATTAAAAGTTCGCCATAGCTGCAACTTCGCGTACTTCGTTTGTGTTCAACGACCAGACAAAGGCGTCACAGAACCCCACCTTGATCAATAAAGCTTTCATCTTATATTCGCAATATCCAGATTGCAATCTCAGTTTCTTGCTTGTTCTTCGTTTGCTCGCAGGAAACAGACCCTCGTGGTCAGGTTGATCGTGCTCCGGCATGGTCAATAACCTCTCGGAGTTGGTTTAGCGATTGCTAAGGCGCGACGTCCTCGCACGTTCGTAGTCGGATCGTCAAAGTCGACTTCCACCAAAGCGAAATCCACCATCTCATCGAAAGACGGGACACCTTTGCCTCTATCACGTGCTGATGGTCCCTTTAAGGTGTTAGAGAAAATAAATGATAATGCATATAAACTTGAGCTGCCTGCAGATTTTGGGGTTAGTCCCACTTTTAACATTGCAGATTTGAAGCCTTATTTGGGTGAGGAAGATGAACTTCCGTCGAGGACGACTTCATTTCAAGAAGGGGAGGATGATGAGGACATCAATACAATTGTTACACCCACAGCCCCTGCTGCTATACATACTGGACCAGTTACTAGAGCTCGTGCACGCCAACTAAATTACCAGGTACTTTCGTTTCTTGGTAATGATTCTAATGTTCATGAGAATATGATGCTGCCTAAATTGGATACATTTGTTTTGCTTACAAATGAAGGGCCTAGCTTGGAGAAGGATGAACATTGGAGCAAGAACAAGCATGGAGATGATGGCATGCGCAAGGGGAACAAGAACGGAGTTACAAGTGATGATTTCAGGACTTTGAAGCCACCATAATGGGTGCATGAAGCCCTGGACGACCAGACCAAGACGTCACAGAACCCCACCTTGATCAATAAAGCTTTCATCTTATATTCACAATATCTAGATTGCAATCTCAGTTTCTTGCTTGTTCTTTGTTTTCTCGCAGGAAACAGGCCCTCGTGGTCAGGTTGATCATGCTCCGGCGTGGTCAATAACCCCTCGGAAGTTGGTTTAGCGATTGCTAAGGCGCGACGTTTTGCACGTTCGTAGTCGGATCGTCAAGGTTGTCTCCCACAGAAAACAATAGCCACCATCTCATCGAAACATCGGGACACCTTCGCCTCTATCACTTTGGTTGTTGCGATCAAGGAACAAGTCTACACACAACATATCCTTTGACAATATCTATATGATGAATTTCACTCTTGTCAATTTGGATACATAAGAATTATTCCTTGCAAAACTAACCCATGTTGGAAGATGCGCTTCAAAATCAAAAAGGATGCTCCCAACTCTTGATGGACCACATCAACATTGAGCATCCACCACAAGTTCAACTACATGATCAAGTTCAACAACAAACCCAAGGTATGTATTTTCCATCTTAGAGAAGTTTTGCTCCAAGTCACGAGTTAAAGCAACTCAACAAGATGAGAATGCATTAAAATTCTTAAATGAAAAATGGAAACCCCACTTTCAGCTTAATGATGAGTATGACCTACGATCAAGTGATCTCACTTGACTCCTAAGTCAATACGCTCTAACATAGTTCACTATGTCGCTGACCACCTCTAGCTGAAGTTCTCTATTGTTCTTTTTTGTTTGTTGTATTTCCTTTGCATTTCTTCTTGCTATTGTGTTTCCCTTCCAAAAAAACTTCATCTAGATTCTTTTTATTTTCCTTTGATCTTTCCTAGTTTTCTCTAAGTGAATTCAATGCAAACTCAATCAAATTCCTTGAAAATCTTTGTGAAATTTCAATCACAAGTGAGCTGAGTTGACAAAATGTTTTCTCTATATTGAACTCGGTTCCGCCGATTCCATCCTATCAGCCAGACCGAAGCACAATTCATACTTGTACACAATTCATCGGTTCTACCGAAATGGACTAACTCAGTATCACCGATATGCTCTCTCTATGACTGCCTCATCTCAGAGTAACCGATAGATACAAATCGGTGCCACCGATTTCACTGCTAAGAAAATAATTTTGCCATCTTAAAGTGTTTATTATTATTAGCTCCACTCAATGATTCTTTCCCTCTATCTGCATCATTAGTTGCATTCTGCTTAATTGTGCCTCTCCAGGACCACACTCACTTGACTCATATCCATGAATTCTACCCTTCTTGGGAATTCGTGTAAAGGGGGGGGGGAGCACATCAAAGCTTATGCTTACAAAAATTCTTCTCACAAAGGAAGAGAGATGCACTTCCATAAGAGAAAATACGCATGTCTTCAAGAGGGGAGAGACATGGTAGTTGTTAATTGGTTATTCCTTTTTGCTCTGAGCTTACATTGCTATCTTCTCATCTTATTTTAAAAATCTATTTCACTCTTGATAAGCCCTTGATAATCCCTAGCTTGACTATGGCTTGCTCTGATTATTTCTCACCCTACCCACTCCCGTTATCTAACTATGCACCTTTCTATCAATTGCCCAACAGTAATTTATCTACCCACCATATGTTATTATTATGCGCGAGAAGCCTCTAGTGAAAACTATGGTCCCCGACTCTACTTTAATCATATTACAAAAACCAAAATACCTTGTTGCATTTTTACTGTTTTTATTTTACTTTGTAATTTATCTGTCTACCACTATCAGATTTAATACTTGCAATTAACGAGTATAAGGGGATTGATAACCCTCTTGTCCGCCTTGGGTGCAAGTATTTGCTCTTGTGTGTGCAGGTACTGCTTACTAGGAATTTGCGTGGTTCTCTTATTGGTTCGATAAACTTGGTTCTCACCGAGGGAAATACTATCTGCTACTATGTTGCTTCACCCTTCCTCTTCGGGGAAAATCCCAATGCAGCTCACAAGTAGCAAGGAGCTTTGTTCCAAGCTACAACTCCTCAAGAAGAAGCCCCCCTTCCTATACAAGGTCCAATGGTTGAGCGACTCCTGAACTATACAAGTGGACCATAGTGTCCAAGTCTCCTTCAAGATAGGCGCCTACCACTACAAAAAAATACACTTTCGTGATGATACGTGTTTGCCATAGTAGGTCACATTTTCTGTCATGCATGTACATCCATGACGATTTTATGACAGAATCAAGATAGTCATACATGTGATGTCGTAGAAGTGTTCCATGACAATACCAAAATTATCATCATGGAAGTGTCCACTTCCATGACGATAAATGGCACGTCAAGGAAATGCTTTCGTCGAGGGTAACCGACACGTGGCATCCACCATAACGGGTCGCCGTTAAGCTATCGGGTTTCGGTTTGGATCCGATAACACGTTAACAGCCCGGACCAATAGGGATTTTCCACGTGTAAAATCATCATTGACTGGAGGAAACACGTGTCTGCTTCACGGTAGGCCAGATGTCGTCCATCCAATGGAGGAGACATGCCTATGATACGTCGACACATGACAGGGCCCAACAAAGGCCTATATAGGTTAAAAAGGCTGGCTCCGTCAAAGGGCCGTAGTACTTGCTCAGGTACTAGTGGGCCAGCCCAATAACGGCTTGTTTAAATATGGCCCATTTACGGTCCAAAGCCAGATCTGGCCTGATAATTGTTCACCAAATATTTGGGCCCAATTACGGCCCAGTGACTTTCGACCTGTTAGAGGCCTGATGTAGACATGGACCCATTTCAGCCTAGTGTGTCTTTCGGTCTGGGAATGGCCCGTGCTGCCCATGGGCCATATATGGTCCGACGCGACATCTAGCCCACTAACGGCCCATGATAAAGGTGGCAACGGTTCAGCCCAACATTGATGCGTGTACTAAGCTTTCGGCCTCTTAAAGGCCTATCATATAATTCGGCCCATTGATGCGTGTACTAAGCTTTCGGCCTCTTAAAGGCCCATGATATCAGTGGGCCAACTAAGGCCCGAGATATGTTTGGGCCTGGTAATGGCTCGTCATATAATTGGGCCAAAAAAGGCCCGGCCTACATTTCAGCCTCCTGAAGGCCCGTTGATGACTAGTGAAAATTGAGGCCCAACATGCATTTCGTCCTACTAAAGGCCCATGGTTTCTTCTGGGTCATAACAAGCCAGCAGAATATTTAGCATGTTAATGGCCCAAAGCTACATGGGCCCAACTAAGCGCTGGGTCCACTAAAGGCCCAACTAAAATTTGGGCCGAATATAGGCCCGAGTAAGTTGTGGGCCTAGCGCAGAGTGTGAAGGCCCCAATGGCCTTTCAGGCCCCAGAAAGTTGCAGGCCGGCCCAATTGTGGCCCGCTAAAAAGCAGGCTCGTAAGAGGCGAATGTTTCGGCTTGGTCGAGTACATCAGATTTTTCAGATAGCGAATGATGGCAGTAACTAGTAGGAATGAAGAACAAACCTACTTTATACAATAAAGAAATTACGGCATAGTAACTTAGAATAAGCGAACACTATACAATAAAGGATTTATGGTATATTACATCCATTGGGCATCGAAGTTCACCACTAGTGATCATAAAGCGCAACGAAGAAGCAGATTACAAAAACTGGGCACCATTGCACCATAACAAAATAATATTGAACCAAGACCACTTCCAAGACAATTCAAGAAAGGTTAGCCTTGCGCGGGAACTACTGCGCAAGCTGCTGAGCAAGGATGTGAGACCGGCCTAACATGTTGGTCATAGCTTCTAGGTATAGCTGTTTAGCTATGAGGTTCTCATTGGTGTTCTCTGCAATGCTTCTTAGAGATAGGACTTCAAGTCGAAGTTGAGTTGTAGAATGACTTTCTCCTAGTACTTGGGACTGAAGAAGTCGAATTGATTCAGACAGCGAATTCTGTGATCTTGTCTGACTGCTAGTCTCAACTAACTTGAACACTACATCAAGACAAGACTTTGGGGTTGACTCGCTATCTTCCAGATGTTTTGCCTTCTTTGCTGCAATATATGTTCGGGCTTGTCTCACAGCCTCCAGCAGACTTGTGCATACCATTAGGCATATCACCCTAAAACAAGAAGAGAGATGGCAGGTTTTGCACGTGTATAAACAAAGATGATAACTGTGCTGTCAATTCCATCCAATTTCAAATTAGAAAATAAAGAGTAAGTTCAAAATAACAATAGAATAATTTGGCATTGTTCATAATACGAGGAGCTTCAGCACACTACTAGATTACCATGTCAACATAACAAGCATAGATGAAGCGCAAAGACAATCATTATTTTGGTTAATGTGCATGGCATGTTATTCATATCATAAGCCACATCAGTAAGATAAAACAGGAGATGACAACATGCAAACGTGGGATGCTTCACCACACACTAGATTATAGATCCAGAGAAACAAGCATACATATAGGGAGTATTGAGTAATGTGCATGGTATGAATAAGGAATTTGGTTCTAGAAGTAAAAATTGGAACTTACGGTTGTTGCGAACATGCATTTTGATAGAAACAGCAAGCTAAACAGCAGCTAATGATAGGGAGTATGAGCAAATTAAACAATAATTGAGGATAAAGGCTTTAGAAGGACTGACTTACATTAATAGTTAACACCGGCTTTATAATGCCCTTCTCCATGTCAAGGGAAAGATAACTTAAGAATTTCAGCACAGAATCTTCTTCATAAGCATTGCTTGTACTCTACATTTTGTAGAGAGTAATTATAGATATGATAATACTGGAAGGGATAAAGGATAATGAAGATAAGATGTAGATTGATGCTACATAATCAACTACCAATCCCTGGAAGTACAAGCTTTACAGGACAAAATGTACTGACAAGAGCAATGCGCTACACTTCTGCACTAGCATTGTCTGTGTATTCAACTTTTTGGTAAGATTAAATAGAGATATGATATTTTTTAGTAAATGGTGGGTGAGGGAGATAAGATGCAGAATGCTACACAATGAACCAATCCCTCTTCCCATAATATAAGAGTGTTTTGAACACTAGTGTACTATACAAAACATTCTTATATTATGGGACGGAGGGAGTAGCTGTTCATGTAAGTACAGTGATAGACGACGTTCAGTCCTTACAAGAGGACTGCAGAGCTTAACCTCTTCAAAAGCATTTGGTTGATTCTAAATTTATGTAAGAGTCCATATGGATCTTATAATGTCTACCAAATGGATGATAACGAGGCTAACATGTGCAGTGATGCTACATAATCAACCAGTTGTGAAAGTAAGCATGGTCATACAGGGCAAGAGGTACTCACAAGAGCAATGTAGTGTGCAGTATAGTTGCGAGATTTTGTGGTCCCTTGAGAATGAATCTTTTTCTGCTAACAGTTTTCATACAAGTGAGACGTTAAGGCAAATGCAGAAATGTAGTTCAAATTGTGATGTGATGTCATAGACAGTACCTTACACTACAGACGAGACCAATGTGTAACAAGATTATTCCAGTCACTGTCTAATAAATGTAGCACCGGAGACTTTGTAGAAATTTCGTTTAGAGGCTAGCCATTGAAGTGCGCTTGCCTCAGGTAGGAATGATACTTCAACAACGAGTGCTTGAAAATAGCAACCAACCCTTGCTCGTCTTGACAATCCAGTTTGGTCCTTGCCTATTTAAAAGAATGAAATATTATGTTTTTTGTCAGCAAAAACATATGCAGTAACTACCATGGATAACATTAGTACATTACTTACACATAAGTTGCGGAGGACGACTAGAAATTGTTCTGTGTTTGCGGTATAATCTTTCCATGATGGAAAGATGCGCACAAAGTTCCTGACAACAATATAAGCTTCGTCTTCGAAACCGGGAAGAAATGGAATAGGGGTCCTATTTGTTGCAATTGGGACTCTCTCTGGTTCTGACCAGGACATGACTACCTTGGATATGACCAAAAGTGATGAGGACATCAATACAATTGTTACACCCACAGCCCCTGCTGCTATACATACTGGACCAATTACTAGAGCTCGTGCACGCCAACTAAATTACCAGGTACTTTCGTTTCTTGGTAATGATTCTAATGTTCATGAGAATATGATGCTGCCTAAATTGGATACATTTGTTTTGCTTACAAATGAAGGGCCTAGCTTGGAGAAGGATGAACATTGGAGCAAGAACAAGCATGGAGATGATGGCATGCGCAAGGGGAACAAGAACGGAGTTACAAGTGATGATTTCAGGACTTTGAAGCCACCATAATGGGTGCATGAAGCCTTGGACGAAATATACAAGATGCCACTTCCTAAATTTCGTCCCGAGGCTATTTTAGGTGCTGCGTCACCTTATTATTGGGCCAGGCCCATGTAATTTCGAAATACATAAGTATAGGCTATTTTTAGAGTCCGTATGTGTGGGGAAACAAGAGATAGGGTTGATTTCGGACCCCTCCACCAAGGGCCACAAAATTCCCCCCTCTTCCTCCATATATACAGCCCTTAGGGCATCGTTTAGACTTTGGGTTTTGTTTAGATTAAAAGTTCGCCATAGCTGCAACTTCGCGTACTTCGTTTGTGTTCAACGACCAGACAAAGGCGTCACAGAACCCCACCTTGATCAATAAAGCTTCCATCTTATATTCGCAATATCCAGATTGCAATCTTAGTTTCTTGCTTGTTCTTCGTTTGCTCGCAGGAAACAGACCCTCGTGGTCAGGTTGATCGTGCTCCGGCGTGGTCAATAACCTCTCGGAGTTGGTTTAGCGATTGCTAAGGCGCGACGTCCTCGCACGTTCGTAGTCGGATCGTCAAAGTCGACTTCCACCAAAGCGATATCCATCATCTCATCGAAAGACGGGACACCTTTGCCTCTATCACACAACTTCCTTGGTATGGAACAAATTGTGCCTCTGATTTTGCTCAGCTTGTGTGACCTGCACACTCAAAACACGTTGAGCAACTAAACATTCATACCTGTCAGCGTCTTCAGGAGCCATGTATTGCGTCTCATGATCAGAATCATCTCCACCATGTTCTTCACATGTAATAAGAGCCAAAGTCTCCTCATCATAGTCACTAGCGGACTCATATCCACCGTCCGCGGTAGCAATCATCACACGCGGAGATTTGCATTCTCTCGCATAATGACCTCCTCCCTTACAACGATGACAAATAATATCACTTGTGTGCCCTGTTGATGCCATGGAAGAAGAAGAACGCTGTGCAGGCCCCACAGGTGCGCTCTTGGCAGATAATGGTGGTTGTGCCTGTTTTCTTGTATCACGGCTGGAGGTGGCACCGGATGGAGGTACTGGTGCAGTTGAAGTAGAAGATGCACGTGGTGTCCATGATGAAGGTCGGCCTGCAGAAAAGTTAGCTCGCCCCAATGCTTGTCGATCCTGCACTTCACGTTCAGCTTTACAAGCAAGATGGAATAAACGAGTGATATTAGTATACTCCTTATAGTCTAGAATGGTCTGAATCTCTCTATTTAATCCACCCAGAAAACGTGCAAGCATAGCTTCATTCTCCTCAACAATACCACATCTAATCATGCCAGTTTGTAATTCCTGATAATATTCTTCTACAGAATTTTTCCCTTGTCTTAAACGCTGCAATTTTTGAAGCAATTCACGTTGATAATATGGTGGAACCCAACGCGTACGCATAGCAGTTTTCAAAGCAGCCCAAGTAGTTGGAATAGGATATAATCTACAATGTTCAGACCACCATACACATGCAAAACTAGTGAAAGCACAAACGGCAGCAGCAACTCGTCTCTCCTCAGGATATTGTAAACATGTAAATCGTTGTTCAGCTTCTAACTCCCAAGTAAGATATATATCAGGAACATATCTACCCTCAAATGGTGGCTCTGATACCACTTGATAGAGGCAAAGGTGTCCCGTCTTTCGATGAGATGATGGATATCGCTTTGGTGGAAGTCGACTTTGACGATCCGACTACGAACGTGCGAGGACGTCGCGCCTTAGCAATCGCTAAACCAACTCCGAGAGGTTATTGACCACGCCGGAGCACGATCAACCTGACCACGAGGGTCTGTTTCCTGCGAGCAAACGAAGAACAAGCAAGAAACTAAGATTGCAATCTGGATATTGCGAATATAAGATGAAAGCTTTATCGATCAAGGTGGGGTTCTGTGACGCCTTTGTCTGGTCGTTGAACACAAACGAAGTACGCGAAGTTGCAACTATGGCGAACTTTTAATCTAAACAAAACCCAAAGTCTAAACGATGCCCTAAGGGCTGTATATATGGAGGAAGAGGGGGGAAATTTCGTGGCCCTTGGTGGAGGGGTCCGAAATCAACCCTATCTCTTGTTTCCCCACACATACGGACTCTAAAAATAGCCTATACTTATGTATTTCGAAATTACATGGGCCTGGCCCAATAATAAGGTGACGCAGCACCTAAAATAGCCTCGGGACGAAATTTATGAAGTGGCATCTTGTATATTTCGTCCAAGGCTTCATGCACCCATTATGGTGGCTTCAAAGTCCTGAAATCATCACTTGTAACTCCGTTCTTGTTTCCCTTTCGCATGCCATCATCTCCATGCTTGTTCTTGCTCCAATGTTCATCCTTCTCCAAGCTAGGCCCTTCATTTGTAAGCAAAACAAATGTATCCAATTTAGGCAGCATCATATTCTCATGAACATTAGAATCATTACCAAGAAACGAAAGTACCTGGTAATTTAGTTGGCGTGCACGAGCTCTAGTAATTGGTCCAGTATGTATAGCAGCAGGGGCTGTGGGTGTAACAATTGTATTGATGTCCTCATCATCCTCCCCTTCTTGAAATGAAGTCGTCCTCGACGGAAGTTCATCTTCCTCACCCAAATAAGGCTTCAAATCTGCAATGTTAAAAGTGGTACTAACCCCAAAATCTGCAGGCAGCTCAAGTTTATATGCATTATCATTTATTTTCTCTAACACCTTAAAGGGACCATCAGCACGTGGCATTAACTTTGATTTGCGCAAATCAGGAAATCTATCCTTATGCAAATGTAACCAAACAAGATCTCCAGGTGCAAACACAACATGTTTTCTACCCTTATCTCCAGCAAGTTTATATTTAGCATTCATGCGCTCAATGTTTTCCTTAGTTAACTCATGCATTTTTAAAATCAATTCAGCACGTTGTTTCGCATCAAAATTAACCTTCTCCGAAGATGGAAGAGGCAACAAATCAATAGGTGCATGAGGTAGGAAACCATACACAACTTCAAAAGGGCACATCTTAGTAGTAGAATGCTATGAACGATTATAAGCAAATTCAATATGAGGCAAGCATTCCTCCCACATTTTCTTATTATTCTTCAAAACAGCCCTAAGCATAGTAGACAACGTTCTATTGACTACTTCAGTTTGTCCATCAGTTTGGGGGTGACAAGTAGTACTAAAAAGCAGTTTAGTCCCCAACTTAGCCCATAAACATCTCCAAAAGTGGCTAAGAAATTTAGTATCACGATCTGAAACAATAGTATTTGGCACACCATGCAAGCGAATAATTTCACGAAAGAACAAATCAGCAACATTAACAGCATCATCGCTTTTATGACATGGTATAAAGTGTGCCATTTTCGAGAATCTATCCACGACAACAAATATGCTATCCCTCCCCTTCTTTGTTCGAGGTAAACCTAAAACAAAGTCCATAGATATATCCTCCCAAGGAACACTAGGTACAGGCAAAAGCATATATAAACCATGAGGATTGAGTCGTGACTTAGCTTTTTGACATGTAGTGCAGCGAGCAATAAAACGCTCAACATCCCGTCTCATCTTTGGCTAAAAGAAATGTGTAGCAAGTTGATGAGGACATCAATACAATTGTTACACCCACAGCCCCTGCTGCTATACATACTGGACCAATTACTAGAGCTCGTGCACGCCAACTAAATTACCAGGTACTTTCGTTTCTTGGTAATGATTCTAATGTTCATGAGAATATGATGCTGCCTAAATTGGATACATTAGTTTTGCTTACAAATGAAGGGCCTAGCTTGGAGAAGGATGAACATTGGAGCAAGAACAAGCATGGAGATGATGGCATGCGCAAGGGGAACAAGAACGGAGTTACAAGTGATGATTTCAGGACTTTGAAGCCACCATAATGGGTGCATGAAGCCTTGGACGAAATATACAAGATGCCACTTCATAAATTTCGTCCCGAGGCTATTTTAGGTGTTGCGTCACCTTATTATTGGGCCAGGCCCATGTAATTTCGAAATACATAAGTATAGGCTATTTTTAGAGTCCGTATGTGTGGGGAAACAAGAGATAGGGTTGATTTCGGACCCCTCCACCAAGGGCCACGAAATTCCCCCCTCTTCCTCCATATATACAGCCCTTAGGGCATCGTTTAGACTTTGGGTTTTGTTTAGATTAAAAGTTCGCCATAGCTGCAACTTCGCGTACTTCGTTTGTGTTCAACGACCAGACAAAGGCGTCACAGAACCCCACCTTGATCAATAAAGCTTTCATCTTATATTCGCAATATCCAGATTGCAATCTTAGTTTCTTGCTTGTTCTTCGTTTGCTCGTAGGAAACAGACCCTCGTGGTCAGGTTGATCGTGCTCCGGCGTGGTCAATAACCTCTCGGAGTTGGTTTAGCGATTGCTAAGGCGCGACGTCCTCACACGTTCGTAGTCGGATCGTCAAAGTCGACTTCCACCAAAGCGAAATCCACCATCTCATCGAAAGACGGGACACCTTTGCCTCTATCAAAAAGTATTGCATATATGCATATTTGTCAGGTGATTTCTAGTGCAAACTATTCAATAATCTATTTATGTTATCCAGAACAAAAATACTTCACACACTTTTGTGTTTTGTCTAATTGCAGGTGTATGGGACATTTGTACAATCCACATATGAAGATAAGGAAGAAAGAGGTGTTTATTTGCTGTCCAAAAAGTTCTCTCACGTCACTTTTGGCCCAAGAGAAGATAGAGTCCAAGTCTCTCACGTTCTGGATTCAGATTCGGACTGCACAGACACACCTGACTTAAAACGCACACAAGTTTTTCATACAGACTCCGAATTGGGTGATTCTTTCTTTGTTGGAAACTAGATTTCGTGCACTTTCCAACCCAATTGGAATCACCTTCAAATTCGTCCGGAGCGTTGAGTTGTGGACGAAACAATCTGATGCTGCAGCAGAATCCGAGTCAAATTACAAGTCCAAAGGTGTTACATCATCTCCACTTGGGCCCATTGGCCTTGTACGACCTAGATTTAGTTTTAGGCTGCCTTGGGATGTCCTCCCACCTCCTTGGCCGCCACCCCTTGCTCCTATATAAGTAGATCCATCTAGTAGCTTTTCCTGGGGATTTGTTTAGTTAAAAGTTAGCCATTGCAACTTCGTGTACTTCGTTTGTGTCCAACGACCAGACCAAGACCGCTTACGGATCCCCACCATTATCAATACCTCATATATATTTGCAATATTCAGATTGCTTTATCATATTCTTGCTCGTTCTTCGATTGCTTGCAGGAATAGACCTTCGTGGTTAGGCTGACCGTGCTTCCGGCATCGTCAGTAACCTCAGGAGATTGGTTTAGCGATTGCTAAGGCGCAACGTCGTGCACGTTTGTAGTCGGATCGTCAAGGTCGTCTCCACAAAATCGATAGTTATCATCTCATCGAAAGATCGGGACCCTTGCCTCTATAAAGTGGTATCATATTTCCAGGTTGCTCGGTGAGATTTTACAGTTTTTCGTAGTTTAGATCGAGTGTGTTTGCTATGCTTTTGTGTGCAAAGAGGCATTATTTTCATTCGAGGACGTGCCTTCCTCTTTGCCTCCTGCTGTCACTAACATTTTACAGGAGTTCGCTGACGTCTTTCCACAAGACGTGCCACCGGGATTACCGCCTATTCGAGGGATTGAGCATCAGATTGACTTCGTCCGGAGCGTTGAGTTATGGACGAAACAATCTGATGCTGCAGCAGAATCCGAGTCAAACTACAAGTCCAAAGATGTTACGTCACCTCCACTTGGGCCCATGAGCCTTGTACGACCTAGGGTTGGTTTTAGGCTGCCTTGGGACGTTCTCCCACCTCCTTGGCCGCCACCCCTTGCTCCTATATAAGTAGATCCATCTAGTAGCTTTTTCTTTGGGGTTTTGTTTAGATTAAAGTTCGCCATAGCTGCAACTTCGCGTATTTCGTTTGTGTTCAACGACCAGACAAAGGCGTCACAAAACCCCACCTTGATCAATAAAGCTTTCATCTTATATTCGCAATATCCAGATTGCAATCTTAGTTTCTTGCTTGTTCTTCGTTTGCTCGCAGGAAACAGACCCTCGTGGTCAGGTTGATCGTGCTCCGGCGTGGTTAATAACCTCTCGGAGTTGGTTTAGCGATTGCTAAGGCGCGACGTCCTCGCACGTTCGTAGTCGGATCGTCAAAGTCGACTTCCACCAAAGCGATATCCATCATCTCATCGAAAGACGGGACACCTTTGCCTCTATCAAGTGGTATCAGTTTTCAGGTTGCTCGGTGAGATTTTACAGTTTTTCATAGTTTAGATCGCATCTGTCATTCATATCTACAGTCCATGAAAAAGCCACAAAAAAAGTTAGATTTGTTCATCCTTTATCCAAGCCAGTCTGAGCCTTTGCAATTTTCTATTCATTGCTTGCATAGTTGAATTATCGGTTGCATCGTCGTGTCAGTTGCTGGTCTTAGTGTCTAGTTCCTTTAGAGTTTCGAGTTCTGTTCACATTAGTCACGTCACCGCTGCATCATTATCCGTTCTGCTGTCCACTATCCCATTTATTAATTTCCACCACGTGCTATGCACTGTTCATTGTCATAATCATAGTTGAGGTCATTCACATCTTCGCCTGATCCAATCTGCATCTTATCTAGTTTGTCTTGGAAAGAGGGAGAAAAAAAAGATAGAGAAAAAAAGAGAAAAAAGGAAAGAAAAAGAGAGAGAAGAAAAAGAAAAAAAAAGTGAGAAAAAAGAGAGAGAAGAAAAAAAATTGGATCTATCTAGAATCAATCTCGTACCTGAATTCGGATTGGAATTTGTTTTGCGCACTGTTCAGTAAAACAGGTGTATCTTCCTCATACGAAGTCCGTTTTGGCTCCGTGAGTACTCAAATTGAAGCTAGCGATGAGCCGCATCTAAATAGTTGCAGAATCTAGTTCAATATTTGACACCTCAAAATCGGCTTCTAAATAGGTCTTTTTGCCCTCCGAAGTTCATGAACACAGCTTGTTCCAATTTTCAGGCCAGTTTTAGAATTCTTTGACTCCTCATATCAACTCGGAATTGAGTGATTCTTGTTGCATTGGAAAGCTTGAGTTAGTAGAATTCTTTGAAAGAATTTATCAGAAAATTGGCTCAAACTTTTCAAGAGGAAAGTTGGAGAGAGTTGTTGTATATCTTGCTTGGCAGTTGTTTTTCATCATTACCTTCACTGCCGTTGTGATCTTCACTTATATCTTGCTGTCCAGAGCTACTTAGTATCCTTGATTGATTCTAGTTGTGCTACGCTGTGACCTCATTAGTGTTCTAGACTCGCGTCTCTAGTCCGATCTAGCCTAGGACCAGCACAGTACCGTCGTTGAGCGTTTATTCAACATTGCATCTCTGAATTGATTATTGCTAATCTTTTGCTACCATATATAGCCAACCCAGCTCCACATATTTCTACACCGTGTATACGTACGCTCCCCTGGCAATCGCTTTACTCAATATTCGGAGTTACTTGACAACGCAGGTTGCCGATCACCGCCCGCTGCATGGTAAGAACTTGTAAGACATTGATATTAGCTTTACTGTGAGCGTTTTACCACCACATCCTAGTAGTTATAGGAACATTATTTTTGGATTTTGTTTCTTGTTCTACTAATCATGACAGGATCCAGAGTCAATTCATGGGCTTTGTCGATCGCGGGAGACGTGCCACCACCTTTGCAAATACCACAACCGTCACGAGAGGTGCACAAACATCCAAATGCACATGATCAGGTTAATGTATCTATACCACCATTTAATGGCCGTTTTAAACCTGCTTTATATATTGAATGGGAGTTCGACATAAAAAATATATTTGCTTCCCATAATTTCGATGAACATAAAAAGGTTAAGGTTGCGGTTGGTTCTTTCACTGGTTATGCTTTGGTTTGGTGGAGTGAATATTGTCGGTTACACCCTGATTATATACCTACTACTTGGGATGATTTGAAACTTGCCATGCGACATACTTTCGTCCCTGCTTATTATACTCGTGAAAATGATTAAGAAGTTGCAACACTTAAAACAAGGTAGTGAAACTGTAACAAAATATTATGATGATTTACAAACTACCTTGTTGCATTCCTCTTTAGAAGAAAGTGAAGATGATTTTATGGATAGATTTTGGGGAGGATTAAACCGTGATATTCAAGAGATACTAATTCATGAAGAGTGTTATCCTATGGACCATTTGTTTCATCTTGCTTGCAAAGCTGAACAGGAAATAAAACAACGTGTTGGCCACGAGGAGAACAAGCGCACGGTGCACATTCCAAGAGTTGATATGATTGTTCCTTCAACTACTAGGCATACTATGACAAACACATCCGTTGTTGTCAGGACTACATCACCTCCACCATGTGACACATCGCCCCCGAGAGTGGCTACATCATCTGAGTTGATCATAAGAGGTAACGACAAAGGTACTGATCTTCCATCTCTACATGAGAATGATGAATGCCTTGTCAATTCGAATGCACCATCTGATGAGCTACCCACTACTTTGATCACACCACCTATTTTAGAGGACTACGTTGATAATTTAACTTTGCCATGTGATCAAACAACTGAAATACCAACAATTTTGAGTGCACCCATTGAATTAACTATTGATGCAAAACAACCAATGTTTAATCATTTTGATATGACCTCTAATCTTGGTGATGATTCTATGTTGAATGACTTATTGCATGTTTGCTTATTTAAGCATGTTGTAGCATGTAAATTTGATGCAAGTAAGGTTTATTCACCAATGTTGGGATGGTTTAATGATGAACATTGTGAATCTTTTGAAATGAATAAGAGCTTCACTTATATGTGCAAACTGAGTTGCAATATTTTCATGCCTTCTACTTCTTGTGCTAATTTTTCGGCTTTAGATTTTATGAACTATGCAAGTTACTCATCTATTCATGTGTCACATATGCAAAAATGAAGGAAAGTAAAAATGGATGACATATACATATACAACATGTACACCTTGTCTCTTTTGTTAGCCATATTTCAGATTAAGCAACGCCGAGGACGGCTTTATTTTCAAGAAGGGGAGGATGATGAGGACATGACTACCTTGGATATGACCAAAAATATTGCATATATGCATATTTGTCAGGTGATTTCTAGTGCAAACTATTCAATAATCTATTTATGTTATCCAGAACAAAAATACTTCACACACTTTTGTGTTTTGTCTAATTGCAGGTGCATGGGACATTTGTACAATCCACATATGAAGATAAGGAAGAAAGAGATGTTTATTTGCTGTCCAAAAAGTTCTCTCACGTCACTTTTGGCCCAAGAGAAGATAGAGTCCAAGTCTCTCACGTTCTGGATTCAGATTCGGACTGCACAGACATACCTGACTCAAAACGCACACAACTTTTTCATACGGACTCCGAATTGGGTGATTCTTTTTTTGTTGGAAACTAGATTTCGTGCACTTTCCAACCCAATTGGAATCACCTTCAAATTCGTCCGGAGCGTTGAGTTATGAACGAAACAATCTGATGCTGCAGCAGAATCCGAGTCAAACTACAAGTCCAAAGATGTTACGTCACCTCCACTTGGGCCCATGAGCCTTGTATGACCTAGGGTTGGTTTTAGGCTGCCTTGGGACGTTCTCCCACCTCCTTGGCCGCCACCCCTTGCTCCTATATAAGTAGATCCATCTAGTAGCTTTTTCTTTGGGGTTTTGTTTAGATTAAAGTTCGCCATAGCTGCAACTTCGCGTACTTCGTTTGTTGATGAGGACATGACTACCTTGGATATGACCAAAAATATTGCATATATGCATATTTGTCAGGTGATTTCTAGTGCAAACTATTCAATAATCTATTTATGTTATCCAGAACAAAAATACTTCACACACTTTTGTGTTTTGTCTAATTGCAGGTGTATGGGACATTTGTACAATCCACATATGAAGATAAGGAAGAGAGAGATGTTTATTTGCTGTCCAAAAAGTTCTCTCACGTCACTTTTGGCCCAAGAGAAGATAGAGTCCAAGTCTCTCACGTTCTGGATTCAGATTCGGACTGCACAGACATACCTGACTCAAAACGCACACAAGTTTTTCATACGGATTCCGAATTGGGTGATTCTTTTTTTGTTGGAAATTAGATTTCGTGCACTTTCCAACCCAATTGGAATCACCTTCAAATTCGTCCGGAGCGTTGAGTTGTGGACGAAACAATCTGATGCTGCAGCAGAATCCGAGTCAAACTACAAGTCCAAAGGTGTTACATCACCTCCACTTGGGCCCATTGGCCTTGTACGACCTAGATTTAGTTTTAGGCTGCCTTGGGACGTCCTCCCACCTCCTTGGCCGCCACCCCTTGCTCCTATATAAGTAGATCCATCTAGTAGCTTTTCCTTGGGTTTTGTGTAGATTAAAAGTTCGCCATAGCTGCAACTTCGCGTACTTCGTTTGTGTTCAACGACCAGACAAAGGCGTCACAGAACCCCACCTTGATCAATAAAGCTTTCATCTTATATTCGCAATATCGAGATTGCAATCTCAGTTTCTTGCTTGTTCTTCGTTTGCTTGCAGGAAACAGACCCTCGTGGTCAGGTTGATCGTGCTCCGGCGTGGTCAATAACCTCTCGGAGTTGGTTTAGCGATTGCTAAGGCGCGACGTCCTCGCACGTTCGTAGTCGGATCGTCAAAGTCGACTTTCACCAAAGCGATATCCATCATCTCATCGAAAGACGGGACACCTCCGCCTCTATCATTTGTGTTC